>NC_091219.1:17537413-17722413 GCF_040958095.1 Procambarus clarkii
GTGAAACGCAGCACGGAACTCTGCTCAAATGCCTCCTTCAGCTCCTGCAGATGTCTGACATCAGGTACCTGTGTAAAAATGTCGTCAACATACCTGCAGTATATGGCCGGTTTCAAGTTCATGTCGACTAAGACTTTTTGCTCGATGGTACCCATGTAGAAGTTTGCAAACAGGACACCTAGGGGAGAACCCATAGCGACCCCATCTACTTGCTTATACATATGCCCATCCGGGCTCAAGAAGGGTGCCTCTTTAGTACAAGCTTGGAGTAGTTTCCTCAGAATACTTTCTGGCATGTCAAGAGGAGTACAGGCTGGATCACGATACACTCTGTCGGCTATCATTCCGATTGTCTCGTCCACAGGTACGTTGGTAAACAGCGATTCTACGTCCAACGAGGCTCTTATCCCTGTGGCCCGTGCGCCCCGCAGTAAGTCCACAAATTCCTTTGGAGACTTCAGGCTGAAGGCGCAAGGAACATAAGGAGTCAGCAGGCCGTTGAGTCGCTTTGCCAATCTGTACGTGGGTGTGGGTATCTGGCTAATGATTGGCCGAAGTGGGTTTCCACTTAGTGGGTTTCCTTAACCTCACTGAGGACCAAGTCACTCTCCTAAATCTGGGCATAAACTGTCATGTTATGTCCAGACCGAGTGAAATGGCCCGGAAAGTGGAGTTGGAAATTCTGTTGGACGACATATTCGACCTCGAGACACAAAAGAAGGTCACTACCAAAGATACCTTACAAGCAGAACTTATTGCAGAAGGAGGAAAGAATCGAGGCAACTACAGAAGCACCATACTGTCCCCCGAGCTTAGAGCGGCAGCTAAAAGCCTTCGTGAGAACAAGGAGATAGTTGTCAGGAGAGGTGACAAGTCGCCAATATATGTCATTCTTAAAAAAGACGAATATCTGGCGAAAATGAACATCATACTCTCTGACCAAACTAAGTTCCAAAGGGTAACGAAGGACACTACAGCCGAATTAAAAGCAAAGGTCAACAAACTGATCGAAACTGTGAACGCCAAGAAATCCGGACTCCACCTGCCAAAGATCATTGGGGAATATAAACCTGGATATGCGTATGGAAATGTCAAGACGCACAAGCCTGGAAACCCACTTCGGCCAATCATTAGCCAGATACCCACACCCACGTACAGATTGGCAAAGCGACTCAACGGCCTGCTGACTCCTTATGTTCCTTGCGCCTTCAGCCTGAAGTCTCCAAAGGAATTTGTGGACTTACTGCGGGGCGCACGGGCCACAGGGATAAGAGCCTCGTTGGACGTAGAATCGCTGTTTACCAACGTACCTGTGGACGAGACAATCGGAATGATAGCCGACAGAGTGTATCGTGATCCAGCCTGTACTCCTCTTGACATGCCAGAAAGTATTCTGAGGAAACTACTCCAAGCTTGTACTAAAGAGGCACCCTTCTTGAGCCCGGATGGGCATATGTATAAGCAAGTAGATGGGGTCGCTATGGGTTCTCCCCTAGGTGTCCTGTTTGCAAACTTCTACATGGGTACCATCGAGCAAAAAGTCTTAGTCGACATGAACTTGAAACCGGCCATATACTGCAGGTATGTTGACGACATTTTTACACAGGTACCTGATGTCAGACATCTGCAGGAGCTGAAGGAGGCATTTGAGCAGAGTTCCGTGCTGCGTTTCACTTACGAGACGGAAAAGGATGGGAAGCTGCCTTTTCTAGATGTAACAGTCATGGAAAAGGGCGGAGGTTTCCACACTGCAGTCTACACAAAGGAAACAAACATAGGAATGTGCCTAAATGCCAACAGCGACTGCCCTGACAGGTACAAGAGGAGTGTTGTTAACGCATACGTCGACCGTGCTCTCAGCCACAGCTCAGAATGGAAGCAAGTCGACGAAGAACTCTGTAGGGTAAGGCAGGTTCTAGTCAATAACGGCTTCTCCAATGGTTTCATCGAAGACATCATAAGAAGGAAAGTGAAAAGCCATGCAACCTCCGAAGAGACAACTAACACAACACCTATACCCCCTATTAGACTATTTTACAGGAACTTCTTTTCCACAGCTCATAAAACAGAGGAAAGGGTCCTGAAAGATATTGTTAATAGAAACGTTATCCCTACAGACAAAAATCAGAGGATACAACTGACGATTTACTATAAAACCAGAAAAACGGCCAGCCTACTCATGAGAAACTCTCCAGACACGAAACAGAACGCTTTAAAAGAGACTAACGTCGTCTATGCCTTCAAATGCCCACTTGGGGACTGTAAGCTCCAAAAAACCCAGTATATAGGCAAGACAACAACATCTCTTTCTAGGCGTTTAACGATGCATAAACAACAGGGCTCCATTAAGGAACATATAATCTCTTCCCATAACCAAACCATCGCCAGAGAAATCCTAGTAAACAACACAGAAATCATCGATAGATACAGCGATAGCAGGCGGCTTGACGTTTGCGAGGCACTACACATCAAGAAGTCAACACCAGCAATCAACAGCCAATTATTGCACAACTATATTCTACCCACCTCAAGACTCCGCTCCAATATAGAAGCATCAAGAAATATGGACCAATAGGCTTTCTACAAACACTTCTATTCAATATCCATTGTTTCGTGTTCTGTCTTGTGTTGATACTTTTAATACCCTATTAATATCCTCTAATGCCACATCATCCTTCCCACCTCACTCAAATGTAATGCCACATCACCCTTCCCACCTCACTCAAATGTAGATATAAAATCAGGGAAACGCAAGTTCTAATCAGTTGTGTATTTGTGAAGTCTTTGAAAATGTAATAAGTTTTACGAAACGCGCCCGTGTCGCGTCAGACTAGAAATAAAAATGAATTTTGGAGAAGTGATTTTTGATTTACCTGCAACAGTGAAGCATAATGTACGAAAGATTGAGAAAATTCGTGTTAGAATTATTAATCTTACTTTTTCGGTCATATTTAATAAAATATGTCTACAGGAAAGACTGCTACCAAAATATATATATATATATATATAGACAATATATATATATATTTTTTTTTGTATATTAATGTTGAAGTAGGTGTTTTGGTGATTAGTGGAGAAAATGATGTTAGGAGGTAAATTCCACCTAACAAAATACTACTCCCTTCATCTACTAAGTTCTAATTTGCTTGTTAGCTTTTTTTAGGCTTTCCATCAGTGTTTTGCCTCTATCTAAATTAGCTTTCTCTTGTCTAAAAGGATTTAAATTCAATTTTATTCAAAGCTCTTCATTCACTCTTGTTTCTTCTGCTTAAGAAACTTTTTATACATACCCTAAATTCATCTTGCCTCACAACTCATCAAATAACATCCAGGCAGTGCCCCTTTTAACCACTCCCTCCCTCCCAGTGGAAGGGACAGAGAGGTCAAAACCAACAGAATATAGAATCCCTCCTAGACTATATTCTGTTGGGTTTGAGGGCATTCAAGGACCTGTGCCCTTAGGGTCCTTTCGGACCCCAAATTTTGGTGTTTTGCAAGCTATCTACAGCCCTTTGGGCTCGGTGGTAAACAGCTCATAGTTGACCTCCATTTTGTGAAGGGCCTCTATCCTCATGCCAAACTTAGTCTAAATTTCATACAACAGCATCCAAATGCAGACTGACAAAACACACACACACACACTTGCATTTTTACAATTTGCTGTACTATATACATTTTAAATGTTCCTTTCAATAAGCAAATGCAGAAATTATGCTCTTTTTGGCCCCCTTCATCAATTGATTAGCATGTTTATATTATGTATGGCAGAGGCACATGCATACCTCTATGTCAGTAACCATTGTCATTCATTCCACACACACACACACACCAAATACATCCATCACACATTCTCAAGATCTATTCAAGATGCCCACAACAATGACTTAGTAACTTCTTAGAATCACACCAACCCACTCTCTAAACTGCTATTCAGTAATCCACCCCCCCCCCATGTATCCCATTGCAACCTGATTGGGCAAGTGGGCAATTTGCTCTACCTCCTGAGCTTCTAAACAAGCTGATACTTTCAGCATGTTCAAAAGCTCGCGAGGATACAAGAACCATCAAATAATATAAGAATACAATACAATACAATAGACCATATGTAAAAATACCTCCACCTATAAAAGAAAAAAGTAATGAATGTAATGAAATGCCAGTGTGTGGTGGGTCCTAAGGAGCCCCTTGTTACCTGTTGTCTGGCAAGCTCCAACTAATTTAATCCTTGCTAGGCCCTTGTTACTAGAGGCCAAAACCTGCCCCCCCCCCCCTCCTACCTGCAAGAGGTGCAGAGGTGAATCAAAAACAGACTCTCGAGATGTTCACTGGCGTTGCCCTTGCCTTGTCGTCAGCTTTCTCCGGGGGCATTTGAGGTGGCTGTCTCAGAGAGGCTGGCTCTCTGTTGAAAGGTGCTTCACACTTTGCAGTGCAAGGATCTTTGACTCCACTACGAGGTCTTGTGGATGGGCATTGTCTCATTTTTTGTTAAAAGGTTGCACAGGTTGTTCATGGACTTTTTATAAGGCACATCACTCACACACCCTAGGCTATTTTCAGTATTTATTATATTTGGGTAGTAGAACTTATGCCTGGTGTTCCTGCTTGGTTTATCCTTTGGGTCCCAGCAAGCTGTTTGCAGTTGTCAGAGTTTATTACAGATCTGTCCTCACAGGGCGAGAATTTGAAAGCTGTACCTCGGTTTGATGTATTCCGATGGCCATTCTTACTGTCATGCCACCTGTTGGGTGGGAAATCCATTCCACCTTGAAGCCTATGAGTTTGATGTCATTTGATCATTGTTTTCAAATGACATATACATTCACCATTTAGTCATGCCTCCTAGTAGGGACTCAGCTGCCACTTTATTGGACAGATTCGGCCATAGTACATAGGTTGTAATTACCCAAGTGTAACTACCCAAGTGTAGTTACAAGACGAGCGCTTTGCTCGTGGTGGCCAGTCTTCCCAATACTGTTTGTCACGTAACGCTTTGAAACTACTGTACTGACAGTTTTGGCCTCCACCACCTTAACTTATTCCAACCATCTACTGTTTGCAAAAGAAAACTTTCTAAATTATTTTTTGGCGCCTTTGTTTCCTTAGTTTGAATTTGTGCCCTCTTGTTCGTGAAGTTGCTGGTTTCAGGAATTCCTCTTTGTCAATTTGGTCAATTCCTGTTATTACTGTACAGTGAGGCCTCAACTTACGAATTTAATCCGTTCCCAGAGAAGGGTCGTAAGTTGAAACGAATTTTTCCATAGGAAATAATATAAATTGAATTAATCCGTTCTACACCCCAAACATATCTTAAAAATACATTTTATACTGAATACAATTTTGTTTTCTAACTACAATACAGTACAGTATGTTCATCTTACCTTTATTGACGACTCTTGTTGGCGTTTGGAAGACGGTGAGGAGGAGAAGGAGAGGTGTTACTGTTTGGAAGGGAAGTCCCCTTCCGTTATAACATCAGGCAGTGATGACTTTTCTGGAGTACTTTCTCTCTCCTACATTTTGCCTGCATACCACTAGGACCTGGTTGTGGTTCACTGCTTGTTTTTCTCACTAAAAATCTTCCCATAGAGATTTGTTTTCCCCTATGTTTTATCATTTGTCTGTTGTGAGGCATCACAGTGTCATTAAAAAGGTTAAGGCAACAGCCTACTGCAGCTTGATTTGGGCAAGTCGTTTCAGCAAAAGCTTGCAGTTCTTCTTTTACTGCACACATTTTCATAATTGTTGAGGAAGGAACATTCTGTACTGTACCCAAGGGAGGGAAGTACTGAATGTCAAATATCTCTTCATCTTTCCCGGTAAATATCAAATCCAGCATGGAGGGAACATCCCCTTCCCTCATCCTCGTAGCTTGTTTAACATGTTGAACAATGAATGTTTCCAGGATGAGATTGAGATTTACGTTTGTACTCACCTACTTGTACTTGCGGGGGTTGAGCACTGGCTCTTTGGGCCCGCCTCTCAACTGTCTTCAGCAACTGACTCAACTGACAGCATGGTTGACTTCATAACACACACGTTCTCATTACAGCAACAGATAAAAGTTAAAATTTGTTGTAGAGTGTAACCTACTAAATATGATCTATTAGTACTATATTGTTCCGAACTGAACCCAGAATAGAGCATAATGCAGACTTCTCAACATTTGGCCTCTCCAGGGTATTTATCACCAAATGTTTGAGTTTTCTTATACAGTAGCAAACATCTAGAACATATTTTTGTGCATATTTGAACACAAATAATAAAATGTAGAAATAATGATAATCTTATGTTATAATTATTATAAAAACTATAATTTGCACATACCTTAATGAAGATCATCAATCGGATTGAAAACAACAGAACAGTACTGTACAGCACTTATAAACTGCTCCACAAACTAGTTAAAATTAAAGCCCGATGGTGTTCAAGAAAGGTGCAAGTACTCTATTCACAATTATGTACTACCAGAAATCTTAAGAAACGTATCCAAAGTTTGCTTACTGTGGGAGCAGCATGCAGATGACTGCAAAGCTACCGCCCAGTTGGGTGGGTGTGGAGCACGGTTAGTAACTGTGTGACTATCTCACTGCAGATGTAAATTGCCTGTACTGAGACTGTTATAGGCCTGTTGACCAGACCACACACTAGAAGGTGAAGGGACGACGACGTTTCGACTTGAGAATGGTCCAGGACGGACCGAAACGTCGTCGTCCCTTCATCTTCTAGTGTGTGGTCTGGTCAACATACTTCAGCCATGTTATTGTGACTCATCGCCTGCATGTTGTAGGCCTCTTCTTGAATCACTTGTGATATAAAAAAAGACTATTGATATATAGTTAGATATATAGGACATGTATTTGTGTCAAAGAAAAAGAAAATTGTGTAATTAGCTTCACAAAATTGTTAATGGCTTAGCTATTTTTTTGGCTTGGCTATTATTTTGTGAGGTTCAGTTCCTGAACTCATTATGTACCTCTGTAACCATTTCCACTACCACCAAAAGGATGGGTATTAGGTACATAATAAATGACTAAACTACACTATTTGTGTAAGATTACTTGCTAAAAGTACAAAAACAGTTAAAAGTGACAAAAATATGACCAGGTGGAAATTACTGTATTGTATAGATACAGCCATTACAGTACCCACCCACTGTACATGAAACCAGATCAAATTCAAATTCCTGCAAGGTGATCCAACAGAAAATAGATCTAATATTTGTTAGTATTATACAGTATTCCTTAAAAATTATTTGGATTTTAAAGGTTACAATGTACTGTATAATGATTGTTGGTGTTTATTGAACCATTTATCTTGAAATGCCCAAAACAGATAGGTGAAATTTTTGGGCTGTATCTATAGGTCATCTCTTCAATTCTATTGCCCCATCAATTAAATGTATCAGCATGAATATGCTATTACAGTATATTCTGTACAGTGGTGCCTCACTGGAACGGAGCTTGGTTCAACAGATGTCTGTATATTAAGGAAGAATTACAGTCCAAGTGAACCTTTATCATTTGGATTTTGTATACAGTATACAAATATTCAGATATTCCAGAGAATGAAGAAATAACATATTTTTTCCACGTTATTTAATTATCAAGATATGCTCAAGATATGCTATGTTATTCAATATCAAGATCAAGATATCAAGATAATTATCAAGATTTAATTATTTAATTAAATCAAGATTGATTTAATTATCAAGATATTCTAACATCTGCCCCGATAAAATCACATTAATTATAGCACAAACATGGGAACATTCATTAAATATCTCAGTACAGTGGAAGGCTTTTAAACCAACTGGTCTGTTCGAGTGAGACATCACTGTATAAAGATGAATGAACAGATATACAAACTAATGAATTTGTTTTCTGTGCTTTTTGTCAAAACGTAGCCATACTGTAATGCCTTTACTATGCATTAACATCATAAGAAAATAAAATATTTGCAATTGTAACTAGCGAACTATTGTATAGACACAACAATTACTTGAAATGTTACTATTAGACTTTCAACATTCATGCCCAAAGAGTTTGAAAGATAAAATGTGCAATTTTTTCTGCATCCAAAGCCATAACTGGCAAAGAGATATGGAATAAATTAGTATCAATCAATATATACAGTACATACAGTTACCTATATTAATATCTATAGCATTAACTCTTCTTCATTATCCAAGAGTGTGGATCATGCAGTTTCCTTACTACCATTCAAACCTTACACCATACCTGACTCTTGGGGACGCAACAATTTTCAGTAAAGTAAAACTTACCTATAGAGTCTCTTGCATTTGGCACACTTGTAAGGTCCTTCCTCTCCTGGTGAACTTCTGGCCAGACTTTGCTCCTTGATACGCATAGCTAATGCTGAGTGAAGAGGTGGCGTTTGAGGATCCTCCCGATTTCGAAACCTTTGCCTATCCTCAATTCCCTCATCCTGACTCTCGCTCATCTCAGCACTAGATGAAGAGCCATCAGCTGCACCATCCAATTGCAAGACAGTCTTATGGCGGTATCTGTGGCCCCGTGACTTTGAAAATTCACAGAGGTTGTTGTTATTGTTGACAATACTGACTGTAATGTCATTGTTGTCATCTGTAAATTTTAAAACTTTCTTGGATACAGAATTTTCTTTTGAATTCTCTGCATCACTCCCGTGTGTGGAATTACCTTGCCCCTCTTGACCACAATTTGAGTCCTTCTGACAATGATCATCCTCTTCTGAATCCAAAATCCCACTCCATTTTCTTTTCAAACTTTTATGCACCATACCAGATCCTTCTCCACCTGGAATTTCTATAGTTTCATTTATCTCAATTTGTACAGTTTCATACGGCTTGCTTTTTCTCATGCCACTTCTGAGAGGATATTTCTTAATAACAGTCTTATAGTTTCTCTTCATACAGATCTTCTTGCGTTCATTTCCTCTTCCACTGGTATTACTTGCTTCATTTTCATCTGAATTTCGTGGCGACTGTCGAGAAGTTACAGAAGACTGGTTTAATCCCGTCTGTCCAACTGAATCACTGTGCTCACTAGCTGATGAGGAACGCCTGCTATTTGTAGAGGGCATGGGTAAAACTCTGCAAATTTGCTTCAAAGAGGAACTAGTTTTTCCTGAAGATGTGCATGGAGCTTTAGCACCACAACCAGCACCCTGAGATGAAGTTTCACTGCCACTGTTGCTATCTGTACTGCCAGTGTGTATATCATTACTGACATTGTCAGAGCTTGTTCTGGAGCTTGTGTCTGGGCTGCTAGTGTTACTCACAGTACCTTCAGAACATCTTTCTGGGCTACTACTTTCTCTGGCCATGTTACTGCTACTAGAACTTTCACTGCTACTGCTACTACTACTACTACTACTACTACTGATGCTGCTGCTGCTACTGTTGCTGCTGCTGCTGCTGCTTGTGCTCTCACTCTTGCTCTCACTGCAACAATTGTTGCAGCTATTACCTGAATTAATGACATTACTGTTGCTGCCATTTGCAGATAAACTTTGAGTATTATTAATACTGGCAGTAGGCAATAATATTGAAGGCACAGGACCAAGATCTTGAGTAGTTGGAGGTGATATTGTCTCAATTATGGGTTCTTTAACATCAATATTTGGGGATTCCACCTGGTATGTGTCATGGATAGAGTCGCAACCAGTTGAGAGAGTGGTGCCCAACATCACTTGTGGGTCGCATTCTGTTTCCTGAGTCTCCCGAGTCATGTTTCCTGAGTGAGTCACTTTCCCTGAGTCCATCATATGATCGCAGGTGCTCAGGAAGTCAATATCGAGTGGGCTTGGTCTGCCTGAGGTTGAGGGAGTAGACTGTAAAGTGATGGGGTCACATGCATCAAGGTCATTCAGCACCATTGATATCAATTCATTGTCATCAGCACTAACAATAGCAGGCAAGTCTGTGTCTAAAAGTAAACTCTCTTCTTCCACAGATCGACTAACTTTGTCAATTATATCGTCAATACACTGCCGAACATCTAATTCAACAATTGCTGGCGGAGTTCGACAACGGATAACTGTCTCGGTAGTTTTAATTTCTTCTTCCCTTTCTTTGATGCTGCGATAGAGAGGACAGAGATGGGGAGGAATAATGTTGGTTTCACGGGACTTCTTTTCTACTTTTCGCTCCTCAAGTTGTTTAAACCACTTCTTGACAGCTGTCATCTCTTTATGAACAGTTTCCTCCCCAAGTGAATGATCAATTGTTTTATGAAAAGCTATATTTCCCATAAGTGATGCATCGTCAAGTGTTGGTACTACTCTCTTAGTCCGGCAGGTGTAGGTAACTCTTCGTGTAGGGTCTAAGGTACTCCAGTACACACGACTACAAGTAAAATCCATAGGAATTAGGGCTTCAGCACTATCAGATTCTCGGATGATTCTCCCAAGATTCTTTATAGTAAGGGAACCTATAGCAATGCTTACACGATTACCAGGAACTTGTTTCCACTTCTTCTTCTCAGAGTCCATGTCGACATAAACACATCTACTAACTTTAAAATCATCAGATTTCTCTTCCCCATTCAAAGTACTCTCATGCTGTGGGCAAAATATCCGCTTATCCTCCATAAATTGGCAACAGCTTCGTCTTGCACATAGAAAGTGGTATGTTGCCTGGCAAGTTTTATGGCAGCAACCCACCGTTGCTCCTCGCTCAAGGCAAGCGGAACACTTAATCAAGCGACCACGACTCACTGCTAAGTACACATTCTGTAAACCTCCGTCCACCTCCTCATACACTTCTGATGACCAGAGTCCACAGTTTACATGAAGCCATTCATCCTGTCCAAGGTAAAGTAGTCTTCCTGCAGCATTAGGATCATCATCACTTTCTCTCCCACACAGAACACATTTTCGCCGATCAGGATGAGACAGAATAGTAGCTTTCAGTGGGCTTGTAGACCGTTTTCTAAATACTGGAGCATCACGCATGGTGAAGTGACGATTGCCTGAAACCATGGTACGAAATATATAATTATGATCCAAATGTGGTATTGGGAATGGTCTTTGTTTATCTACCAACTCAAACACATTTGTTGTTTTCGCATCAAACCAAGGAAAATACTCTTTCATGTGCTTTGCGTAAGTTGCCTGAACATTGCGTGTCTGACTGCGATTAAGATGTCTACCATTTTCTATTACCCTTGCCATGTCAACATGAAATTGCAAAACAGATTCATATTTCCGGTCTTTCAGCTTCTCCTTTACAGACAGCAGATCTCTTGGTTCTTCTGGATCATCCTGGATACTCTCAATCTCTGTGTCTGTATCACAAAAGGAGCTTTCCTCACTACTGACACAATCATCATCAATATCTTTTGTTATTTTGTCTTTAGGGCTTATCAATTGAGCCTCTACTTGAGCAAGGTTTTTCTCTTCATGATTTTCTGTTTTACTTTCAAGCAAGCTGGTGGCATCCAGCACCATCTGATTCCTGTCTTCAAAGAAAAGATTTCTTATTACTCTGGCTGTTACTGTTGTTTCATCATTCGGGCCATCTACTTGTGTGCACGAGACATCTGTATCTTTTAAAGTAATTATGCTTTGCAAGGCTTCTCTCGTTACTCCCTCCAATTCCTTCTCTTCCAGAGATTCCAAACACATTAGTGTTCTGTTACATGGCAACTTTGTACTAGCTTCTACTCCCTGAGATTTTACGGATTCTGTTTGTTTACATGTCTCAATTTCTGCTTTTAGTGTAGCATCTTGTTCACCTTGAGTTTTGATTGGAGACGTTGAAGGTGTTTTCGACTTGCAAATATCTTCTAAGCGCACGGAGCATTCCTTTAATTTTATGGGGTCATTGGAAGCACTACTTGAGGCAGCAATTGAGGCATGTGCTGCACCTGCCAAAGAGGAGCGGGTCTGCCGTCGAGGAAATGACTGAATCTCTTCCTCAGACTTGACTTTACCAAATTTTCCTTTGAGATCAGTTTTGTCTTTTGCACCTATTATACAACCACCTTTACCTGAATTACCATTAGCTGCCACTTTCTCAGAATTACTGTTATCTGGACAAAGCTTCTGCTTAGCAGTTGGATTTCTTACAACAGTTTCATCCTGAGGTCTGTCTTTAACATCTATATTCACAGAACATAAAGATGAGTCAAAGTTTTTGCATCTCTCCGATACACCCTTAGCAGATTTACATGAGGTCCGAGATGATTCAACATCCGCATTAACAACTAAATTCTTCACCTGAACAACACTAGACTCCATGACAACACCAGTTTCTGATGAAGGATGCTTAGCACCCGTCTCACTGCACTGAATACCACTTTTTCCTGAGTGAAAGAGTTCCCCAGAAGGATAACCCTCAGAAGCTGCTGCACCGTGAGGTTCCACCGACACCACAGTGCTGGCGTGGCCAACATGAACCAGGCAATCACCATCCTCCATTTTTTCCAAAGGATCCTCCTCATTTCTTTCCAATGAAGGGGTTCCAATTGCAGGTAAAGGAACAGGGGTTAGACCTCCTGAGGAAGACAGTTTTATTGAAGTTTCTCTCTTCACTAAATGCTTTGCACACCTGCTACTAAAAAGAGCTTGTAGGACTGCCTCACATCCTGCTAACAACTCCCTCCCCACTGCATCCAACCAACTAGTTGAAGCATCCAGCACACAGTTCCGACAAACATACTCCACTGTGTCAGGCAAGAAACTAAGAATTTGGTAGCGTTCATTGTTGAGCCCTTCACAGTGAGCATGAATCCATTCTCCACATCGACCACATTCCATCATCTGCAAATAGCAACATGATATTTGGCATTAAATAAAAATTAATAAACATTTGGCCATACTGTATAAACCTCCAGTCAGTTTTCAATTCATCATCTCTGGACAAAACTCTCTATGGTTTATACGGCTGTTAAATTAAAGAGAATAATATACTGTATACAACATAAATAACAAAGTTTCACATGTAAAGATGAAGAGTGTAGATAATACAAATATGTTGTGTTCAAGATCACTAAGAAATATTGTGAGAAAATTATGCTGTGATACCCGAAAAAAAATTTCAAATATAAAACAACCATGATCACCAAACCTATTTACAACTGAAGAAATCAGCAAGCAAAATCTAATGTAGCCACTAAAAATAAACAAACCTTTGCATCATAATCATCATCTTCATAGCAGCCATTACACAAAGGACAGTAGTTGCCCCTTTCCCTGAGAGTAACACACCGCAAGCATAACGCTAAGTCCATAGTAGGCGACGATTCCACCAACGTCACATGCAGTGGTTTTCTTCTGCATGGAACTTTATACCACTGAGCCACATTGGGACTGCCACAACTAGTGCAACGTGTACAAGTCACACATTTCTGCAATGTGAAATCAAACATTAATGCAAGGTATTTTCGCAGGCTTTGAATGTTGGCTTGACGACAATGCCGGTAAAATTAATGCCGAAACGCACAAATACTGTAGTGTACTGCAAATATTAATACACTAGCCTCTTACCTAGAGTATTATGTACAATCTATTTTGTATTTAAATTATCTTTATTAGTCATTTTCACATATTGCAGGACTCAAATAACACACCAGCACTTAAACACATTGCTTAAAGATTTCTTTGGGATAATTTAGTTGTCCTGCTCTGACTTTTGTTTTCAATACAGCATTCTTATAAGGTTGATAAATCATACCAAGAATTTATTCCTGCTGTATTTAGTCTTGCTGTTAACTAAAAGGTGACAAGTGCTTAAATTACCAACTGCCTAATGCTCAGCTGTATAGAGAAAAACACCAACTTTGGAGTAATTTTTAAAATTATGTTTTGCTGGCTATCAGGAAATCAATTGCCTCAAATAAATACACAGGGTTAGCAGTTTATAGAGTAGAGAATAGTAGAGGATGTGGGAATACAAACAAGGAGTATGAAATGCTATATACAGTACATACTATATACAGTATATATTAAAATACACTACACACTTCACAAGCTATAATTACCTAGCATAACTATGGTGTCTACTTCTATTTCTACTCCAGTATCAGAACAGTGCTCTATCCCACCTACCATTAATTATGATTGATATAAAAAAAATCAGTGATGAATATAATGAAATGCCTTTTTTTTTGGGGGGGGGGGGGATTTAAGAGGCCCGGTGGCTCCCTCAAGCTATACAGTATTCACCGAGATTGCTCCTAGCTACTAGGTCACATCAGTTGTGGAAGTTTTGTTTGGCTTACTGGGGAACTGAGCCAGTGCCTGGTCCCCTTCACATATGTATAGATAGCGAGTGACATTCCATCACCCAAATGGGAAAACATAAAGAGTCAGTAAAGCATTACAGACAACCGCAAAGTTCACAGAAAATGAAGCCCCAAAAACCATCAAACAATTCAAAACAATGACTGATCAAAGATATCTGACACCTGTTAGTGCTACTGCCACCACCAGGCAGCTCAGAGCCCCTGCCAATCCTCCCAGGTCAACTCTGGAGCAGATGAACAAAACACCAATGAACTGATGTAACTGGTAAAGAGGGGAGGAGTAGAAGAGTAGGAGTAAAACAAAGAGACTTACCAGAGAGAAGGAATGATGGCACGTACTAAAATGAAGGAGGCAGTGGCATGCAGGTAGCAGCAAGGAACCACCACCAGATAACATATGATGTACTCCTGGCCAAACCATCCATCCATAACCAAGGAACCCCTCTGGAAGCCCATAAGCTCATTCTTCGCCAGAAAAGGAGAGAATGAAGAATATGCCCACCAGGGGGAGGTCAACAGACCTCCCACCTCAAGAAAAGAGCATGAAGCTCCCCAACCCTACAGCCAGAGGCAAGACCCAACAAAATGACCGCCTTGAAAAAAATATCCAGGACCTATCTTGAGATGATTTTGGGACTTAACGTCCCTGCAGCCCTGTCCTCGACCAGGCCTCCTTTTTGTTACATACCTTCCAGAAAGCAGCCCGTAACAGCTGTCTAACTTCCAGGTACCTATTTACTGCTAGGTAACAGGGACTTTTGCCAGTTCACCAGGAACCCAAACCCCAGTGAGCAAGCAAGGAACCAGATCTTTGGGCAGCTGACACACGGACCAACTGGAAACCCAAACCAACCAGTCATCAAGGTAGGCCAACATGCGAACCCCCTAATAGCCATAGCTGAGCCACCATGATCCGCACTAAGTAGGTAAAGATATGGGGAGCCATATTCAAACCAAAGTGCAGAGTCTTAAAGCACTAGACTGATGCCCCACAACAAAGCCTAATAAATCCCTAAAACTCATGATGTTTAGCAACGTTTCAGTAAGCGTCCTTAATGGTTCTTAACAACCAAGCCTCAGCCTGTAAACCCAGGTGAAACTGGGCCAATGTGGTCATGTGAAAGGTCAAGCAGGGAATGAAGCTGTTCAAACTCAAAAGATCAAGGATATAACTGGAGGTCCACCAAGTCCTGCTTCAGGGCTGAAAACAACCGAGACACCCAACAAAGGGATGAGGTCAATTCGACCATGCCCGAAGGCAACCAAGTTGCAATGACACAACAAAGAAGTTGGAAGGGTTCATGAACTGAGCCCCAACCCCTCCGAAGGGAAAGGACCGACTAACTCTACTCCATTCTGAAGAAAACAACACAGTAAGCCTGCAAACCATAGGATCAGAAGTCTCGAACCCCTGCCAGACCACATGGGAAAAAAACAAGGGTTGTAAACAAACCAGGATGAAACTGGAACCTCATTATGCAGCCAAAAAGGCAAGGCAGACTTGAAAAGAGGTTGGGTCCACCAAGGAAGCGAGTTCTGAATTCTGCAAAAGATTACCCAAAATATTCACAAGAGCCTCTAAAGGTGAAATTGGGAAGACTGAAACCTTTGGAAATGCATATTCAAAAAGCCATTAGGCACATGGAAATGAACCTTGTGGGGAAGCCATAAACAAATCACTCATACATAGAATGGAGGATATGAAAAGTTATCCCGCCGAAGCAAAAGTCCCTCTGCGGAGAGATTTAGTCGATACTAAATTTTTTGTGGCTACAAATATAATGCGAACATAATCATTTTAAAATCAAAGCTTGCCACCGCACAATAAATCGTAGTCAATTCCTGAGCCCTGGATGAATAGAAATGTGCCAGTATGTATCCCTGAGGTCCACGGAAATCATCCAAGCATCTGACTCAAAAACAAGACTTGGGACAAAATGGTCATTCCAGGAGAGGCAAGGAATTCACTGGCTCAACCACGAAAGGTCAAGGATGAACTAAAGGTCCGGCAAGTCCTATTTTCGGACCTGTGTCTGGAATGCACCGAGATAGAGTTCTGGAAGTTCTTCTACTTCCCAAGCCCAGCCCGGGGCCAGGCTTGACTTATGAGAGATAGGTCCAACTGGCTGTTGCTTAGAGTGGCCTGCACGCCCACGTATTCAGTACAGTTGGAAATATGCAGGAAACCCACCAAAGGAATAAAGTCATCTCGACCATGCTCAAAACCACCCATTCCAAAACAACTCGATTTTTGCGAGGAGAGGAAGCCTGCCCAAGAAGGCCCGAGTTCCCGAAAAAAGGATGAGCCAACCAACCCCACCACATGCTGCTAGAAATGACCTGAAATGCCCATGAACTGTGGGACCAGGAGTAGGCAAACCAAGCAAGTTTGGTTTGCCTACTCCTTTTGGTTTCCCCAACGTCCCATCAAAGGGGCAAATTGTGAAAGGGCCAATACAAACCTCAAGAGACCACCTTCCTATAGAAGCAAGCACAGCACCGACCAGAAAGAGAAGGACCAGCTGCATACGACCCAGCATCCGACTCCACCTACGTCCTACCCCGACCAACAACAGATGATGCTCCAGTCCAGTCAGACTGCCTCAAAAACAGAGTATGAGAACTGCAAACATACAGAAGGTCCATAATGGGCTGACAAGCAGTGGTTGCCAAGGACAAGAACTGGATGACCACAACTTCAGGGAAGAGAAGCAGAGAAAACAGAGGCAGACAGAAGAGCAAGGGCCCATGCCGAATCTAAAAACTGGGGCAGCACAGCCGGTCAACACGTGAGAATGACGGCAAAGAACGTGGCCACTATTTCCCGAAGAATGGGAGCATAGCCAAGGCAAAAACTCTTCCCCCCCCCATCTCTAGTGGCCTTAACGCCATGTGTCATGTGAAGATCCAAGGAACATCTTGGATCTTCTCGGGAAGATCCTAAGAAGTGCACAATGGAGCCCCCATGCTGGCAAGCATGAAGGTCATCCACCACCACCATCGCTGACAACAGGGAAACCTGGGCATGTAGCTGCACGAGACCCATGTCCCGAGAATGAGCAGGGAGAAACAGTCAGTCACCGAGAGACTCAAAAGTACCACTTGTTTCTAACAGCAAAATACTGGAGCCCAAGCAGCAGAGGCACGACCTGGCACACACTAGACAGACATCACGTATATCAGCATAAAACCGAGAGTTGAGTAGGCAGCAGACCAGTAAGTGCCTCCATTCTCCCCT
Organism: Procambarus clarkii; assembly: GCF_040958095.1. Taxonomy (NCBI): domain Eukaryota; kingdom Metazoa; phylum Arthropoda; class Malacostraca; order Decapoda; family Cambaridae; genus Procambarus; species Procambarus clarkii. The sequence goes on from NC_091219.1 coordinate 17,554,898, forward strand.
TCCCCAAGCGAGTAGGGAAGGCGGTCTCAGAGGTGTGGTCTTGTTTGAAGCGAGCAAGTGGTTTGTTTTCTCTTGCCGACTTTCTGGGTGCCTTTCCAAGTGGTGGTAAATACAAAGAATATAAATATAACAAGAGTGTCATCACCCCCTGTGCCTCTGAGGGGTCCCCGTTAGGCCTATAGAACTCTGCGGCTGATAGGTATCGTACCACTTATTCCCTCATCCGCACTTTAATCCTCTATGTTAAATTTGGCAATGAAGAAATTTGTCTGTTCAATGACCTATTTCAGCCTATGGTGAAAATTGGTTCTGTAGCCATGCCTAAATTATTAATACAGGTACTGTATCTGTGCAAGGAAGTGAATCTTCCACATTATCAAGTGCACAACCTGAGATTATTACTCTTGACCAAAACCAAAACAAGCATGGCATCAAGATTATCCATAGAGTTAGTTGGTTTGTAAAGGAAAAATCATCCTTCAAGTCACGTCTAACAATAATAGACTTACGGTATAAGAATCACAGGGAATATCATGGCTCCATATACCACGACTTCAGGGTCAGGTAACATCACACAAATTTCTTATCTGGCTGCTTTAGCTCATCTGCTTTGTTTAACAATGTGCTCAGTTTAGATAAACAGCCACCCTAAAAACTGCATGAGCCTGCTATGCAATTGTCCTTGATTTACCTGAACCCAAATATCAGAGTAATAATGCAAGTGACACACAACACATTACTGCTGGCACTAGTAACACATTATGGCTGCGTAACAGTGAATAATTATCTAAGTACAGTAGTTATAAAATGAGTAATGACCCAAGTAAAGTTACAGGATGAGAGCTCAGTTGTCCCTATCAACTTTGTCATGTGACGGTTTGAACCTTCCAATGGTTTTGGCATACACTACCCTCATTTAATTTATGAGGCCTGGAGCAAAGCCATCTTGCAGATGAATAAAATTCAAAGCAATTGGAAAATGGAGAAGTTATTGTTGCATGGTTAATTGTCAATTTATCCCACGTAATTAAAAATTTACTGTACTGTTCCCAACTCTCATGCTTCTCTATTCTGGCTCAATCAATAGGCTATATAATTAACATGATGTACAGAAAACTATTGTGTACAGAAAATATATAACAGAACCAGGCCTATTCTATAAATTCATAAACAATAAATTGCAGGTAAAGGATAATATTCAGAGGTTGTAAATGGGAAACAGATTCATGGAAAATGAAAAGAAAATGTGTGACACATTAAACGAAAAGTTCCAAAGTGTGTTTGTACAAAATGAAATCGTCAGGGAACCAGACACAATAAGAATTCCAGAGAACAACATAGAGCACATAGAGGTGTCTAAGAGACAAAATGAAAAAAATGCTCAAGGATCTAAGCAGTTTGCCCAGATGAAATTTCACCATGGATTCTGAGAGAATGTGCACCTGAACTCAGCATTCCACTTCAACTGATTTTTCAGGCATCCCTGTGTACAGGAGTCGCAGCAGATGTGTGGAAAAAGGCGAACATAGTTCCAATCTAGAAAAGTGGCAGCAGGGAAGACCCCTCAATCATTGAAAAGTGTAATAGTCAAAAATTGTATTGGAAAAAATAATTAAAACTAAATGGGTACAACACCTGAAGAAAAACAATATAATATCAGACCATCAGTATGGGTTTTCGATCTGGAAGATCCTATGTAACGAATTTACTCGGTTTCTATGATTGAGACAGATTTTACAGGAAAGAGATGGTTGGGTTGACTGCACCTATCTGGACCGAAAAAAGGCTTTTGACAGATCCACATAAGAGGTTGTTCTGGAAATTGGAACATATTGGAGGGGTGACAGGTAAGCTAACAGGGATGAAAATATTTCTAACATAGAAAAATGAGGGCAAAAACCAGAGAAAATGTATTGGACTGGAGAACTGTCACAAGTGGAGTACCTAAGGGTTCAATTCTTGAACCGGTAATGTTCATTATTTACATAAACGATTTACCAGATGGAATACAGAACTATATGAACATGTCTGCTGATGATGCCAAGATAATGGGGAAGATAAGAAACCTAGGTGACTGGCATGCCCTTCAAGAAGCCCTGGACAAAATAAGTACAGTGGTACCTCCACTTACGAATTTAATCCATTCCCAGAGATGGGTCGTAATTCGAAACAAATTTTCTGATAAAAAATAATGTAAATTGAATTAATCCGTTCCACACCTCCCAAAAATATTAACTTAAAAAATACATTTTATACCGAAAACCACTTTTTTGGTGCTAGCTACAATACAGTATGTACATCTTACCTTTATTGAGGACTCTTGTTGGAGTATGGAAGACGGTGAGGAGGGGAGGAGGAGAGGTGTTACAGTTTGGAAGGGGAGTCCCTTCCATTATAACATCAAATAGTTACGACTTTTTGGGATACTCTCTCTCTCCTACGTTTGCCTGCATACCACTAGGACCTGGTTTTGGCTCACTGATTGCTTGTCTTACTAAGAATCTGTCAAGACACTTGTTTTTCCTTACATTTTAACACTTGTCTGTACTGAGATATCACATTGTCATTCAAAAGGTCAATGTAACGGCCTGCTACAGCTTCATATGGGCGAGTTTTTTCAACAAAACTTTGCAGTTTTACCCATACTTCACACATTTTTTTTTAATGAGGAAGGGACATCCTCTACTGCCTCTACTCAACTATTTTCTTAGGGTGAACCTTACCACTGACTTTCTTGGGACCCATTTCGTGATATATAATGATTAATTTTATGTTCAAAAAACAAAAAATGCACAAAAACAATTAAATTCTTTACAAGCGCGATCGTCAGTAAGCGGACGGCTCTGGTAAACGAGGCGGGGTTGCCCGTGCCACTATGGAGCACCACTTGGCAAATGGAATTTAATGTTATTAAATGCCATGTTATGGAATGTGGAATAGGAGAACATAGACCCCACACAACCTATAAATTATGTGAGAAATCTTTAAAGAATTTAGATAAAGAAAGACATCTAGGGGTTGTTTTAGATAGAAAACCATCACCTGAGGATCACAAGGAACATTGTGCAAGGGACCTATGCTAGACTTTCTAACATTAGAATTGCTTTTAAATACATGGATGGCAAAATACTAACGAAATTGTTTACGACTTTTGTTAGACCAAAGCTGGAATATGGTGCCCATATCTTAAGAGACACATCGACAAACTGGAAAAGGTGCAAAGACATGCCACTAAGTGCTCCCAGAACTGAAGGGCAAGAGCTACGAGGAGAGGTTAAAGGCATTACATATGCCAAAACTAGCAGATAGAAGAAAAAAGAGGCAAGATGATCACTACGTTCAAAATAGTAACAGGAATCGATAAAATTGACAGGGGAAGATTTCCAGAGACTTGGAACTTCAAGAACAAGAGGTCATAGATTTAAACTAACTAAACAAAGATGCTGAAGAAATATAAGAAAATTAATTTTCTCAAACTGAGTAGTAGAAGATTGGAACAAGTTAGGCAAGAAGGTGATGGAGGCCAAAACTGTCGGTAATTTCAAAATGCTATATGACACAGAGTGCTGGGAAGATGGGACACCACGAGCATAGCTCTCATCCTGTAACTACACTTAGGTAATTACCAGTACAGCAGCATCTTTAAAGTCCTTATTGGGTCATGTTGACATTAGGGAAGCACTGGAGAAAAGCTCAAATTTAATCCAGACTATAGAATTTTTCCAAGTCATCCAATCCTCTAGTAGGTTGTAACTAGGTTAAGCAATGTTCTCCTTGCATGCAAATGCACAGAGCAGAGTCATTTTCAGTAGTAGTCTGACTGGATGCATTCCCTGTTGCTCATCATTCTTTCCACTGCTTTTCCAAGATGAGGAGGTTTAATGTTCTTTTCAGTGGCTGCACCAAGGCTTCCTGGGCTTGACTGGAGGTGACTCTGCACTCTCTGGAACTGGTCTCCTCATCTCCAAGGTTCTCACTGGCCACGGGCATAAGATCTGACACCAAGTTGGTCTTGGAAAGAGTGAATTTTCTGGAATTTCTTTGGGCTGGATCGAGCTTTTCTAGATTACCTCCCTAGCACCATTATTACCTAGAAGAGAAGTCTGAAAAGGTTCCTGCTATGCCAGTGCAGAATGTCACCTTGTCCTGACTGGCATGACCCTGTCTAAGGGTACATAAGTAATCTTTTTCATACACAGCATTCAAATGTCTGCCTCAGAATAGGCTCAAGTCAAATATTTCCTAAAGCTCTTTCCAGGAAGCCTACAATGTAAGGGTAATGTTGAGTTTAGTTTTATCCTACACCCCCTGGAAGTCATAAAATAATTCACTCTTTAATCAGTCACCTATTATTCCACAGTCAAGCCAGAGGCTTAAAGAAAATTATTTACACTAGTGAATATTTAGCAAAATATAATAAATATAAATATACAGCAAAATAAGTACTCAACGAAGATTTGCTAACTTCCTCTCTAGAACTTTGTAGGTTATCTAGTCAGAGGAATTAGACATTTTGGTTTCAATAAATTGAATATCCCTCAAAATTCTATATATTTTAATAAAACTGGTTGAGTGGGTTGATAGGCTGAATAATGAACTATTCGTGTGATAAACATTATCATCATCAATGGCATTTATTCCATTGATGGTGATAATGTTTATCCTGGTCATGCCATCCTGGTCATGAAGTATAATACATAACTATTCTCCCAAGATTTCCAAATGAACTGCACTTCTGTTGTACATTGAAGATTCCACATCAATTTTTGTTTAAATTTAATTTTAATTAGCAGATACAATAAAACATTTATTTGAACAATAAGTTAAGCAAAAATTTAATGTAAATATAAATACAGTAATACAAAAATATCACTTACCTTTGCAAAGAAGAACTTTAGTATTGACATGTCACCTTCTAATGGCCAAAAGAAGTATATTTACATGCAGGGTATAATATGCACGGTAATAAACTACTGTACTCTTCACCATACCTGTATTTTATGTACTGTACTATCTTTTACATAAAAAATTTGTAATAAAACAAAATACATTAAATAAAATAAAACTACTACTGTATTCCTAATGGGTCCTTGGTGCTTGCTACTTGGCAAGCTCCACCTAATTAAATCCATGCCAGGGTATTAAAGTCAAATATAAGCCTACCAGGGACCAGAAGCCAATATGTGGCCCTCTAAAGAGGTGCAGGGAGCAGTGGATCATAAATTGCCCTAAACAAGAAAAGATCACCAGAAAGAGGGGAAACCAAAACAAGCAGCAATATAAACAAAACATTGAAAATGGGACAATGAAGCCCCCCGAGATTAACAACCACTTTGTGGTGAAGCACTTCTCACATTAGTTCCACCTGCACACCATTAGCACAATTGTGCATATTCCTCCTTTATCTACCAACCTTGAACCTTCAGTCATAAAGCCAGGAAAATGGAAAACCAAAGCCTATGAAAGGGGAAGGGAAGGCAACTCCCATGGACCCACCAAAAAGACACACGTCATTACATTTAACATTGGTTTTCTAGGAGGGTTCCCATGGTGGCTCCTAAGTGCTATGTCACTACAAATAAAAAAAAAATAAAAAGGGCACTTACCAGGTGCAGTGGAGAGCTGTAGAAAGAATCCCCAGGAAGGGAGAATGTAGCAACGAGTTAACAACAAAGTCACAAGAGCCTGGCACAGACTGAACAAGGCACCCACTTCTGCACACACCACTAGTGGCATGTTGGTAATGGCAAACAGCTACAACCAGACATAAATGAGGCCCTCCTGCAAGAACCAACCAAGCATCGATCAACAAAAGGCCCCCTCCAGAAACCAGTCGTCTCATTCCGAGCCAGAAAGGAGAGGTCTCTAAATCAAGAAAATGACCTCCAGGACCAAACAAGCTAAAACCTCCTTTTGCACTACCCAGGGCAAGGCACAATACACAGTATGTCGGCCTCTATGGGACAAACGCGAACCAACAAAGAATGGTGCCCTATCAGGGAATGGACATCACAATATAATTGGTTAGGAAAGGGTTGCCCTAAGCATATGCAGCTCAAAGTGAACAGTTTCCAAAGTCCACACAAGTGAGGTTTGTGATCACCCACATGTGAAGCTAACACAATCTTCATGCAATAAAAGAGCAAATAGTTTGTTTAGTTGCATAGCAAATAACTACAGGACAGAGTCCAAACGTGTACAGTATCATGGAAATAGTTGGGACCCATAAGATTGTCAACTCAAGGAGCAATCCAAACTGCTGGACATCAGGCAAAAGACTGAGGATTGCTGATGGTGAAAGCCTGCTGCTCTCAGTGATGCTGCTGCTACTTGACAGGTGGCCAGCTGTAACTTGGGGCAAGTTTGCTTTAACTACTGGGTGGATGGTTTATGGAGAAATTTCCTTCTACATTTCTCTTTTTCTCTCTGAATTTTGCAATAGTCTGTTTTGCTTCACTTCCTCTGTGTTCCTACAGCAAGTGATCATAAAAATTCCCCATTCCTTGTACCTCTGTAAAGAGGCCATGCAGTACTCGCTAAGTATTTGAATACTGTATATTTTATGCGCAAAATACCAAAAAAAATTATTTAATAATTGTTTATATAATTATCATTAATTAAATAATTCAAACTTGTTACCAAATCTTATGCAAACAATTATTACTGATATTGAACCTGGTTATTGTGAGACCTTAAACCCATGTTCTGAAAGCTACATGTCTGTATGAAAACTTTCAGGATATTTAAATAATTTCTTCTATGCACTTAATAACATTAAGACATGTCAGTAAAAGTTTCTTATTTTTGTTTCATCATTTAACTGGAGCCACATATCACAGTGAGCATTTCAGGCTAAGGGAACTACTTAAACGGTAGGCCAAAAAAAGGGGGAAATGAAATGGAGAAATACAATCCCCTTTTTATAACAATTACCACCCAGAAGACTTTGCCATTGAGCTAATTTTGACAATAACTACTCTGATTTCTTCATTTAGGATTTTTCCTATTTCAATTTCAACACGTCTAGACATTTTTTGGACAATTTAAAGAGCAAATAACATATAGCTTATAATCCATGAGAGAAACCAACCAGCTATGAAATGTTCAGCAGGTGGTGGTGCAAGGGCTGCCACAATAATCATACATGGTATCAAATAATATTTCTACAATGTGTTTTTTCTTTAATTTCTAGGAAAAAAAATTGGCTTAGTGAATTAAGTACGAAAATATGTTGCAAGACCTATATCCCTTGCTTACTTACCTACAGTCAGTGTTGAAAATTTTTCTACACCCTACGCTCAGCCTGGGCCCAGGCTTATGTTATAAATTGATCTAAAAGCAGTTATAAGCTATCATACAATATCTACAAATATTTGGTTGAAAACATTATTTATTTTCAGGATATTATATACAATTTTACTTTAAAATCACTCTTTTATGATCTTTTTATTCAGAATATTAAGGTCTACAATCTATAGAAACCAACTTTTGTACAACATTAAGAGCGTGGGATTCTGTGCCTAGTTTTGCCCAAGTCCCAAATCAATGAGTTATTTTATGACCGTTTCAAAAGAGCTAATGAAAAACTGAATTAAGGTACACTTGTCTTTAATTATCAAGCGCAGCGTTAATCAAACTTTTACCTTATGACACAGTCCAATAATATCACATACTACATGACACTATTCATGCTTGGTCTGAAAATGTGTGACTAGTTACATAAACAAGACAGGTAAAGCTATATAAAGATTTTACCTTTTAGCCAAGAAATAATGTACAGTATTAATTTAAGAAGATTATTTATAATCAAATATACAACAAATAAAATAAATTACCTGTGGATTACTTGTAGATGATTTCGATAGTTGTTCTATCGCAACTTAGGCCTAGGAGCCAGCTTTTCTTGATGACTGCATGTCTATGAGGCTGCTAAATTTTAAATTTACCTGTTCAATGTGACTGATGGGCACGCGTATTGCTTGTTATTCTGTGTGTTCTTTCCAATTTATTAAGATCTTCCAACACTTATAATTGCAAGAGACCGGCAGGTGTATTAAAAATGCCTCTCTATCAGCATTTTAACTTTATAAATAAAACCTGTTGCTACTATCCTATTTTCCATTTTATGTTGTGGTAAGGCAATTGTCCAGATAGAAGACCATTATAGGAAGATAGCTTTATAAATATTAATTATGATGCCCATTCATTCACACCAACACTGCACCAGCACCACTGTACCCCAGCAAAACATCTCCAGAAATGAAGAACAGGATCCGTTTCCTACCTATTCTACATTTTATTATTCTTGTTATTCTTGCTCTTGAAGGACTGAAACCAGGAAATTTATACAAACTTTGCTTTAAGTGCATTGCATTTGTTTACCACCTGCATCAAATTCGAGTCTTGGTATTTCTTTGTGTTACTGCAATTCAACCGAGTTCTCAGTTTCCAAATGCCTCCCCCTCGTCTTGCCAATCTCAACTGGAAAATAGACTACTTTGATCTATTCCTCTCAGTATCTTTCACTTTGTGATAATATCACTTTGTGATAATATCACTTTCCTCTAGTGTAATTAGTTTGAGCTATCTCAACTTATCCACATAACACATTCATCTGTGCTGCAAATCTCTGGACTTATCTAGCAAGCTCTGTGTAAGCCACTGAAGAGAAAATGCAGGAAAAGGGAAATTTCTGGAAATACAACCACTCCAAGGCACCAATCGGAACAAGGACCACACCTGAGAGAGAGCTGCTTAGCCATCATAAGTCATACATAGAAGATTAGAAAAATTCTCCCCTGCAGCAAATGACCCTCTGCAGAGGAAACCATGATCCAAGAAGGGGGTGAAAAGGCACCCAGATAATCCTCAGGCACACCCTTACCCACAGTCCCTGAGGCCTGCAATGAAGGTTCTTGGGTACACCCATAGTCCTCACCCAATGCCTGAAACAGAAAAGTGTCCTCACAAAGAAAAGGTTTCAAGAGAAGGGGTTGTGAAGGCAAATATCCTAAAACCATGGACGGACCAGAAGGCTCAACTGCCTCCATCGTCATAGTAGGTATGGCCACCACTTTGGGAGAAGGCCATGGTAAACTCTGACCCAACTCCAAAACCCTCAGATGGTTCACAGCCAGACCAGGGGTAGAAAGATTAGAAGCAGGGCAAACCAGATCTGCAGGGAAAGGAAAAGGGAGGCATAGAGTTGGTCCAAATGAAGGTCACAAACACCTCCAATTTCCAGGTCCCTTAACACCATAGGAGCCAACACCAGGGCATCCAAATGATCACAATGCCATGAATGCCAAACATGAGCAAACTGATACTGTAAAGTGCAGCTGCTTGACAAGCTTCCAACCTTGAAGCCAATTCAGTCAAAGCAAAAACTTGGTGAGAACACACCTCACAGGCCTTGGGGTCTTATGTGCCACTGACCCAGTAGGCAGCATGGTAAGGGCATAGAGAATGATGATAATACAGTAGTAGAGACTGCTGGATGATGACCTAGTAGTCCCAGTATTCCCTTAAAATGCAGTGCTGGCTTTGCAGGCCGATCCATAAGGAAACACGCCAGACACCCGCAGAGAAATTGTCAGGGCTGAAGGGAACACTAGCCAAACAGAACACCCAGACAGTGGGGTTGCTTACCATTATAGACCCCAAATGTTGCCAAAATACCCAGGCTACAAATGGGAAAAAATAGCATGCCACAAAGAAGCATATGAACCCCCATTGTGCCCCAGACAACCTAACAATATATTCCCAGTCACAGGTGCAAACAGAGGGGGGGGGGGGGGGTTCAAGAACAGCCCAAGGTGAGGCTCTCCACCCTGGTGGGACTGGCCTCACAGGGGTGAACTCCCAAACACACCAGACAAGGAACTCTGTCAGTGCAAGGTTAATGCTAGTGGTCACCCACGGAAAGAAACCCTGAGCTCATGTAGCTCAAAGCGCAACATAAGCAAAGCCCACACAACAAAGCCAGATAGAAAACTCACACGCATGAAACCAATACCAAAATAACTAACAAAACACAAGCAAATGGCCTTCTGCAGGACAAAGTCCAAGGATGGCCAGCACTAGCTCAAAGTAGAGGGCTTAGTGTACACCCCATCCTCTCAACATTCACAATGTCGCTAAACTGATGTATTAAATTGCCCGAACTTAACTTAAATCAAGGACCCACGAATAGAAAATGGGACCACTTCAATTTTGTAAGCCTCTTATGATTTTAAGTACAACAGTTTTTGGCCTTAAGAGATTTATACATCAAAATGCAATATACTATTCAAGAGAAGTTGTGATGTGAGCTGATGGACCTGGAGCAATGTAGTAGACAGTAGTAACCACCATAACATCAACAGAACTGGGGCCTAGGGCTGACTTGCCTAGTGACTCCTTTCAAAACTAATGGGTTTAAGCTAAGTTTTCAGTGAACATTTTTTTGTGTGAATCATCTGTCGAGTTGTTTGGCAATTTCAAGTCTTGGTTCTCTGTGATTCACACATGTTCATGAAGCTTTGCTGACTTTTTTTTTTTTTTTTTTTTTGGCTTTTCCTGGTGGGGGTGGTAAATTGCCACTCAGGCACTGTCTCTCTGCGAGGATAAGTCAAGGTCCTGGCTCTGGTCCCCAGTAGACCAATCAAACTTCTGCAATTGATGTGACCCATTAGAATGGAGCAATCCCAGTGAGAAAACCTCGAGAACCACCGGGAATTTCCCAGGAAAAGTAGAAAGCAACAAGAAAATCACCCCAGCAGGACAAGGTCTGAAGGATGGTAGGCACTTAGCTGAGAAGACATGGGATCCACTGTGATTCGATGACCCAAGGAGCACTACTAAGCAAGTCGGCATCAGTGAGAAGACTGACCTTAAGAGTTGTCTATTGGCCAGGTCTTCCAGCCGGCTTCATCGCAGTCATCGGTACTAATGGGTTTGAGCCAGTTTCAAGTGAACCAATTATTCTGAATGAATCATTTGCAGTCGTTTAGCTGTTTCAATGCTTCAAATTTCTATGAACCTTACAATTATATATAAAGCTTTACTGACTTTCAAGATGCATTCCCAGTAAGGATGGTGATAATCACCTGCCCCTTACATCTCTGTGAGAGGACTAGATTCTGTACCTGGTCCCATTAGGCTAAACAGGACTCCGGTGACTCATGTGACCCATCTCAGTGAGAGCGCTTCAGGGAGCAACCAAGGGGCTCCTCCCAAAAAATAGGTTGTACTGCTCAATAATGAATGCAAGAAATATCAGTTCAATAATTAGACATCACTGTTGTTTGCTCCAAATCAGTAAAAAGTAGCTTTCACTGGATATTGTATGAAATAAAAACTAGTGGCTATGGAGCTACACTGTTCTATTTCATTGGCACCCAAAATGTTTGGCTCAAACTTGAGCATTTCAACTTCAAGTTCATGTGATGAGGCACTTTTAAAATACTGGACAGAAGCCTACACATAGAAAAAGAAAATCACAAGGTATGCCTACCATCGATACCTAATTGATACAGGTGAAAGGAAATGACAGCATCACTTCTCTTTTATTGCAGTATGAAGATAATGACAAAATCTTCAGATCTATAAAATGTGCTAATGAGATGGATTTAGAGATAATAGCGATATAATGATACAATATATTCAAACTACTCACCAGTAGATTAAAAAAAAAATTATATACAAATAATACACATCATATATCTATATACATATACATATTTATATACAATATACGTATTTACAAATTTTTAGCAAAATAGATTCAAAACTCTGTCATTACAATAGCTGAAGAGCATATTTCCCAAAACCCAATTTTTTTTCTCAACTTCACAATTCATTTGATTTCACATTACAGGACAAACACTGCCCCTTTCATTACATACCACAAACCCATAATTTGCCCATCCTCACTTAAAAAAATTAATAAATAAAATAGATATCAACAATCTGTAGAAACAGTTGCTGAATGGATGCATCATTGTCATGTGTGATTATGAGCAAACTAATCCAACAGCTATCATTACTGTGCTATCATTTGGTAGGCATTTAACACCTTAAAATAGTAATATTGTAAAAATAATCCAATGCAAATATAATCTTCTGTAAATATTGTCTTTTGCAAATGTACCAACTACTCACCATCTAAATTTTATGCGACTCAAAAAAATCAGGCTAAATACTTCATATTATGAGTTACCAAATAATGATAAAGCTGGCTTTCCTACAGGCAAAGCTGTGTGCAATGCTTAATAGATTAGTGATGAGGAAAAGATTAAGGCTGTCTATGATGCATAAATGCAGGAGTATTAGAAGGGAAGCAGAAAAAATGATTTAAAAGAAGGATATAAATAAATTACAAAAACTTAATATATTCTATACTGAAAATACCAGCATATTGTTCTTGGCTGGCCTCAAGAACAACAGGTATCCTAGAAGACCTTACAACTGTTCCCTCGCCCTGTCAACACTGTAAGCCTTATCCTACGACAGCAAGCAGGGGGACAGACATGCACAATCTTCCCCAAAACACTTGAGCCACTGACCACCTTTAGACGTCCAAGTTCTGAGGATCCAATAGCAATGCTTCAAATACTTTGAAAAGGAATCTTGTATTCTGACTCTGTTGCCACACAGGTAAAGCAAAAGCCCCATACTGTACTTGAAATTAGATAAAAAATAAATAACTAAGTACAGTATTCATATACTGTATGTGCAAAAACAAGATCTTGTGGTGCATAAAATAGCAAACACAGCATTTAGAAAATTTGAAAAATAAAAATCAAGTTTTGGAAAAACGAGTTAAACTGAGCCTGTGCAAAAGTTAAATTGAGAATATGGCGAATGTCTGACAAGTTGTGCTGCCGTCAAATGTGGAAGTGGCCAGAAAAAAAAAAAAAACCGGCAATCAACAGTAAAAGGCAATCATCTACCCTTCTTCCTGTATGTATTAATATCACGCATTTACCTACAAACTAATGGCAGACGTCAAGTAAAATAGTAATTCCCACATTTAAAGAAAATAATTACTATCTTTGTTAATAAACATACAACTGTACACTTTGGAAATATCACACAGCCAACCAGCTAGCCTACCTATGTTTCTCCACAATACTGTCAATATTTACAGCACTTACATCCAGGTATTGCATATTTAAATGACTATGCCAGTGAGTGACATTAAAATAAATGACGAGTATTGCAAAAACCTTTGTTTTAATTTTGAAGTAATGAACTCAAATGAACTGCTTACATCAATTAAGTATAACATTGTATGCAATTGTGTGTACTATAGGATATGCTGTAATGATTAGATTACATACACAATCTCACTTCAAAAACTGTACACATTTTACAAATAAAATTCCATGAAATATTGTGGGATTAAAAGCTACAGAGGATTATCACCACTTCAGATACACAAAACACTGGCCGCTAAAGAATTTTATTTTTGCCGACATCCCCACTAGGCATGGCAGAATTGATTATTAAAACATAATGCAATATTTCTAAAAGTTTACTAGCTACAGAGATTTGTTAATATCAGTTACAAGAGAAAAGTTAATGAGCATAATATGTATCCAAAGTTTACACTTACCTTAAATACATTATTTTCTTGCCCTTACCACGGGTTGTGCCTCTAAGCTAGGCCCTCATAATGGATGGATGCGTAATGAAATTTTAGCCAGGGCCCAAGCATTAAAGCCCAGTGGGGTTATGCAGCAGTTGAAAGCACTCCCCCCCCCCCCTTCCTATGGAATTAATGTACTTCCTCCCAAATAGCACCTTTGAGCAAATCTAAATCTTTGAAGACATAACAGCACTGAACAGGCATAATACAGGGCCCCTCCCCAAGCCAATATTTTTACCTGATAAAATCAGAAAATATTTATCAAATTTTACCAACTGCAATGACTTGGTTTAGAAAACCTATACTGTTAAGTGACATTAATTTAAAGGACATCCATTTGTTTTGTTTCTCCAGAATCTTTTATGATGCCTAACTGTGCTATCAGCAATATAAATTACAGTGCTCTTCCTCCTAAATCCTTTGAGAAATGCATTGTTAAACTAATCCAATTTCTTGTATAAGCAGACTTTTAAACAGATTACCCTCTAAACATTTGCCATTATCTTCAACACACACACCATTAATAACCTGAATAGAAGATGTATAATATTCAATACTTATGTGACCCATTGTTACATACTCAAGGCTAAAGGAAATCCCTTCCCCCAACCAGCATATATAAATTATTTCATAATAAACTTGCATTCATTAAAACAAAAACAAAAAAGTGATTTGGCTATACATCTATCCGCTACACCATCTTATACTCTCCATTAAAGCTTAACCCCGTTTCACTTGTTTCTAAATATACATGTATGCAATATTAGCAAGCACACTTCTCACACACCTATAAATACTCCATACAGCTATTTTTTTTTTTTTTTTTTTACAAAATGTACAGCCAGTCCAGGTTCCTACCCCCAATATTATTTTCTTGCCTGAACTACATAACAATCTGATTTTCAGTTTAACAATTATCCTTCATTTTACGACAACCCTTCCTATATTGATTATAGACAAGTCATTTAATAATTGAACTGTAGGAAAGTAATATTCATTAAGATCTATTACAATTATTTAAAAACTCCACTTATTATCACTTGTAGTAGTGTATTCACCTGATAAGTAACCCCCACTTCCCAGCCTCCAGCCTACCTCACCACCCTCTTCAAAATTGGCATATGAAAGACTAGTATTCAGTAACAAGGCTGAGTCCAAAGTTCCTCACTGTTATTAGTACCAACATGAGATCAAGTGTGCTAACTTCCAAAACCTCCTTTACTCTCAACATAACTAATGATGTGTACTTATTAAGCATCGTAAAAAGGCTGACTTTATTCAGCAATAACAATGTCAAGATTTCTTGTGCTCACAAATTGAAGTGTAATTTCATAATTAAATATGTATACTAATGAAAATAAGCAAGGAATTTTCCCCATCTAGCCCATAAAATCAAAGATCACTGAGACAGCCTGATCTGTCTAAATAATAACTAAACATTGGCACATTCACATGTTTCACATTGGATATTCAGCTTGTAAATAAAATTAATTTACACATTTTTAAAATGTGTACAGTATATTAATTCTCAATATTTGTTTAATAAAGTGGTTCCTTGACCAAAGTCAAACCACATACAACAAAACTTCAAATTCTTTAATACACCTGACCAACTTTAGGAATATCAACCTTATAGAGAGTGACAAGTGAATGTCATAATTATTCATGATGATTAAACAAGACCACATGCATCATCACTACAGTTATTATCAAAAATCCATCATAGCCTTTCTTTGACTGGCTAACTCTGAAGCTCGCCCATGCGATCTTCTGGTCCTCTTCTCTGGAAGCTCACATGTTTTGTCATCAGAATCCTCTACTTGTCGCTTCTTACTTTTGTTCTCTGAAGTAGAAATTCTAGTCAAATCACTATCTGCACTAGCTGAGGATGTTCCTGCTTCTTCACCATTGTTAGCAATCTTCCTTTGTGAAACAATACCATTTTCTTTAGGTTTTGCTGAGGAGTTTACATTTGGCAAGTTCTCCTTATCACTATTTTCTTCTTCAGGTCTACATTTAACTTCACCTTCAATATCCTGAAGAGCCTCAGCCTTTATTTCTAAAGAAAAAATTGCAGTTCCAGATGGTGATGTTTGAACAGGTCTTTCAAACACTAACTTATTTTCACCTATACAACTATTTATGCTGGATACTCCTTTACTTGTACTATTGTCATCCGTATTATCAAAAGAGGTCCCATTTGTTTTCTTTTTCATAAAGTTGTCTGTGCAACTGTCAGTAGTCCTGATCGTCTTATCAGAAATCTGCTCCATGCCTGTAGCAGTTCCATCGTCACTTGTTACAGCAGCTTCATCATGTGGCATGTCTGACACACTGTAACTTTCCCATGCTGAATTGTTCTTCACAACAGGGCTGTCAATCAAGATGCAACCCATCCAGTCTTCATCAGCATTACTTGGTCGCCCTGAACGTGGTTTGGTCTTTCTCACCTCAGAAGACTCCTTTTTAATTTTAGCAGCAGATTTGGGTATAGACGACTCCGTTTGGCGAAACCTATTTGCCTCTCTGTTTTTTCTTAATGAAAAGATAACTTTCTTATTATTACACGCTTTGGTAGACACATCACTGGCTTTCTTGCTGGCTGCTGCATTTCCATCCACTTTTTTACATGAAGTATTCACATGAAAGCCTTCTATTTTCTTACCTTTTACACTGCTAACCTTAAAACTTTGCTTGGACTCAAATTTGGAAGACTTTAATTTTGCTTTACCTTTCATTGATATATATTTATTCCTGATATCTGCTATCCTTTTAGCTTTGTTTTTATTGCCCACTATTTTAACCTGTTGATTCTTTTTCTTTAGATTTATGGTATTAACATCTCTATTCAGTTTGGCTTTAATTTTTTGTTTCTTTGATTTAATGTTTAATTTACTACATTTCCCATGCACAACTCCATTGTCAGAAAATATTATTTTCCGTTTTAAACTTTTAACTTTCCCATTACGTGTACTAGTTTCTCCAACATACTTACTACCACCACCATATGAATATGAAAGAACTTCAAATAGTTTATCAAATTCTTCCCAACTTCTAGGTTGTTTACATTTCCTCTTTTGTGCTGGGTCATCATTTTCAACTGTATTAACATTGTCACATATCTTGGGCAAATCATCCAATATCACAAAATCTTCATCTCCACACTTTGGCTTATTTACAGAACCAGGTGGTCTGCCACGTTTCCTTTTCTTTTTCAACAAAGATTTATTTTTTGACACAAAACCTTCATCAGAAATGGTTTCAATTGAACCCACTGCTTTTATTTTTGGAATAATACTATTCTCATTAGCTAATATTTGAGCCAACTCCTTATTCTTAGCCAATTCCTTACTCTTAGCCGCTTCCTCCAACTCTTTGAGGCGCTCAAGTCGTGCCTTCTCCTTCTCTATCTCCCGTTGCTTTCTTTCTCGTTCCCGTCGCAGATCGTCCCTTTCTTTCATTTCTTGGCTGGCTTCATATCTCCTTACCTCAAAAATATCGTCCCAATCAAGATCACTTCCATCAGAATCTGATTCATCTTCGGATGCTGTTTCTGTTTCAGACCCTGAGCCACAAGGTCTTTCTTCCACTAACCCCTGGTTCAACAACTCTCGCCAACTGGGATAACCATGCGTAACAAAAAGCTCATTATGAATTGTTTGCAAAAGGCGAAAATAGGATATTTCGATCTTATTAGATGGGTACTCATATTCCTTCTTGTATCTTAGATATAAGTATTCATCCTCTCTCATTGACACAACTTCATTTCCCATGGGATTTGCTGTCAAACTTGGTTCAGATTTGTATAAATCTGTGTCTCTGAAAACTTCAATTATGCTATCCTCTAAACATATTGTATCATCAAGGTCTTCAAAATCTGCAATACAGTCTGGATCTGACCCATTAGAATTTCCTATTTCTCTTATCTTATGAACATCTTCATAATCATTAACAGGCAAGAAGAAGATATCAGGCACTAAGTCATCTTCATTGACATCTTCCTCTGCATCTTTCAAGGCATCAAGTTCGGTATGCATCACAACATCTTCTTTTATACTCTCCAGGTCACATTCACTGACATCATATATCGCTGACTGACGAGGCCAAGACCCGCCAAGCAGTGCCCACGACTCAGCCTCCTGGAAAACACAGGGATAATGGGGAATTTCAGCCTTGTGTCACAATCAGTAATGTCCCATGGCATTAATGCTCAGCTAATTCAGTGAAAAAACAGAACCTCCACTCCATTCACCCACCATTCAATATCTCAATATGAAAAAAATTGGAAAACAAGTGTTCAAAGCTTTAACTGAGCTGCCATGAGTAAACAAGACACAGCTGTCCCCCACATCCCATGTGATTTCCAAGGTGCCACCCTATGCCACCCAGTATTTGAAGAATTTCCTTACAATTAATATTATGCTTTCACCACTTCCTAATACAATACAAACAATATATATAAATGAACCTGGGGCAAGACACCAACACACACCGTCCTATGTGAAATACCCATTTAAGCATAAGAGCTGTAGATGACTATTAATGCACCAAGAACTTCAGTTACACTACAAAGGACTAATATACTCTGCTCAGATGGGCTAGTGTGTTGTATGGTGTGAGGCCTCGACCACCCCTTTTAAGCACTGTTTATGGCACCTTTGGGCAATCACATAGGACAGAGGGGTAGTTGTAGAGAAAATAAATAAGGCCAAAGGACATGACAGTATTACTATCAACAGCACAAAACTTTTCAACTTAAAAGACTGGGTAAATGGAGAAGCAACAAATTAAATATAGATGATCTCCATTCCTAACAGTAACCACAATTATTTATGCCAATACAGTACATGATTTAACTGAGTCTCTGAATGGTTTAGATGTTACATCTTGAGTGCTCCGCACATGATCTTTAAGTATTTGTTCAAGTCTTGTAAAGACAATGGAAAACACAAGATTAATTCATCCGTCCAAAAAGAACTGTATATACATCCTTTTTAATTCCTGTTATAATAGGACATATCTAAATCTGGTCTACATTATAAATGCCCCAAATACAACCACACAAAACTACTTCCAAGGTAAGCACATTATTCCTAAGAGTGCCAAATTTGCTACACCACATTATTTCTTTTGTTTTCCTCAACATGCATCAGGAAAATAGAGGCACCACCTAAAAATATATGCAAATAAAATCTTATCTCAAATAAGCTTATCAACTCTAAACATGCTTACAAAATAAAAATAAAATAAAAACACTCACCCATGGACGGTCTGGTGTAGGTTGGCAAGTGTTGTGTGCTGATGGTCCAAGGCACTCCAAGTGGTAGTAGTTACGACAATCTGAACACCTGAGGAGAGTGTCTGCTCCGGGGGCACCACAAACTTGACACACAGCACACCGTCGGCATATCCAAAACATTTCTTCTGTCTCGGACTCAGGACCTTCACCATCCTCCAAGCAATAAGGATGGATGCCCTCACAGCACCATGCACAGTACAGCAGCTAAATAATAATACAAAAAGTAAAACAATGCTTATAGAAACTCTAAAAGTAAATCTTTATTCTAGATGAATTATGTTATTTAAAAAAATATCTATATAAATATCTATATAAATGTTACAATTACTACATCAGAGATATGCACGCACGTGCACAGAAATCTGGATAACTGGAGATTAGGTTAAGTAAATTTTCAAGAACTACACATTTCAAGACATACACTATCAAACAAGAAGACAATCTACAACAAGATTAGCTGAAGTTCGCTTTAAAATATATTTTTAATTAAATTGTGTGTGTGTGTGGGTGGAAATTCAAATTATGTTGGTTATGATACAAAAAAAATTGTCAACATGTTTTACTGGACTTCCCCCAGTAAAAATTCTGCTTATTCAGAGTCTTTCCCATATATCCCGGATAACTGAGTTTAGACAGTATATCCATAACAGCACTTCAGAGTTGACATTTTATTAAATTCTATTACATGGTCACCAAAATATGACGAGAAACCAGAATGGGTAGACTGAATCTTCGCAGGCTGTCAAAAAAGCTCATGATACAGTTCCTCACAAAGAATAACACACATGACAGAGACACATGGGGATAACAGGAAAGGCACTGTACTGTGTATGGGAGTACTTGATGGACAGAAAACAAAGAATCCTAGTCAGGGAAGATATATTAGACTCCAGAGGGGTGGAAAATGGTATTCCACAGGGCTCTGGCCTAGAACCATAGTTTTTTAATATATGTGAACAAACTCATAGAGGGAGTGAGCTCAATCATGTCAATGTTTGTAGATAATTCAAAGTTAATGAGGAGAGCAAAAGCTGAAGAGAACTGTAGGCTGCTGTGAGAAGACCTTGACAGACTTCTGGAGTGGCGAGATAAATAGCTGCTGGAATTAAATCCAAATAAGTGTAGTTATGAAAATTAAGGGAGAGAGGAGACCCATATTTAACTACACCTCAAGAAGGCAATTACACAAAACAATAAGAGAAACAGACCTGGGAGTAAACATAATCCCAGCACAAATACCTGAAGCTTATGCGAGCAGGAAATCAGCAGCAGCATACGAGAAGTTAGCAAACAAAAACATCATTTAAAAATGAAAACAAAGAGGCTTTCATGTGCATACATACTGCCTATGTGAGACCATTCATTGAGTATGCAACACCAGCATGAAAACCACACATTGTGAAGAATAGTCACTCTCCCATAGTCACTGATATGTAAGCAGAGAAACACTTATATGAACATCATCATGTCCGCTCAGCCACTGGCACCATTAGGGAGCCAGGTGGCTGAACGGACAGCACACTGGATGCGTGATCCTGTGGTCCCGGGTTCAATCCCGGGCGCCGGCGAGAAACGATGGGCAGAGTTTCTTTCACCCTGATGCTCCTGTTACCTAGCAGTAAATAGGTACCTGGGAGTTAGTCAGCTGTCACGGGCAGCTTGCTGGGGGTGGAGGCCTGATCGAGGACCAGGCCGCAAGGACACTAAAGCACCGAAATCATCTCAAGATAACCTCAAGAAGATGTATTTCCACCACAATTATTCTGTATAAAGTGGATTTGTACACCCACAGATGTGTGCAAAGTATCATGGTGCAACAATGGAAAATTAACATATATATTTCAACTTCTAAAACTTCTATGCAAATTTTATCTAGTACTAATGAACACTAAAGTTCTGAGTGACACCTCCCATCCCCTTACTAGTAAAGGGATTTACCTGCTCTTTTCCAACAGAGCCACAGCGGAAACATAGAACTTGAGGGTGTAGAGGGGCTGCTGTTGTCACAGGGTAGCCGGTGAGCATCATCTCGTCTGCATCATAACCCTGCCAGTAGTCAATGTTAACCAGTGCGCCGGGAACAAATTTTTTACCCGCTGCAATGTCCCCTCGGTCCTGAAAACAGAAAAAGATAATGTAGAGTAGCAGTTTAACGTGTAAATGTGAAATTGTAACAAAATAATGAAAATATTTTATTTAAATCCAAATACAATAACGATCATCAGTTATTATTAAAGCTGCAACATGCATATCCTATTTATTTGAAACCAATATATTTTACTTATAACAATGTTGTTGATGTGTTTTGATAGCAGCCCACTGAGGAGAGGTAGCATTCATCCCTAAGACAACTCTCCCTCACTATTCAAATGTTATGAATATCCATAAACAAAAATTCTCACCTCTTTGAACTCGCACATTAACAACAGTTAATGTGTCTTCCACTACATTTAGCTTCATGTTCTGATAACATTAGTGCACCATCTAATCTAAAGTATTTTCAAATAGCTTCTCTAACCATTACTGTATTTGCAGTAATGATGCACCTCATAGCCCCCAATACTATATTGTTTAATTTTAATGGGATAAACTTTACCTTTAGACAATTAAATTCTGTACATTTCAATACTAAAATGTATGGCTTAAGCCTCTAAATACTTTTGCTAACCAAAAAACAAGAATAAACTTTCAAATGTACTGTACAGTATTGAATCACCTGCTGTCGATGGTGTTTACAAATTATGGTTCACATTGAAATAATATTAAATAAACATTAGTCACTATTTTTCTTTCCATTTCTTCCACTGCACTGCTGTTACATCTACCCAAAAATCCCAAAGGGAACTCTTTCAATAACTCTCAAACAAATTTTTAACATTTGCCTTCTAAACCTAAAATTTTAAAATTAATTATTATTCTTAGTAAAATGTAACATACCTTTTGGTCAGGCAGAGTACGTGTCATTTGCCTTGGAACAAACACGCCTTTCTCCTGCTGCAATAATTTTGACACACTGTCACTTGTCACAACAGGTACTTCAGTTTTTTCCTCTAGCACTTTTATATTTATGACAGGACCCTTGCGTGCCTCTTTGACCATGGTTGGAGATGACAGTGCTGCCGAGGGGATCTGAAGTGGCACTTTTGAAGTACTCTCCTGACTAATGGCTGATTTTGCCGACAGCCTTGGATTGTGGCACTTTCTCATGCTACAGAGAAAAATTTGTAAATAGTAATGCCCACAGAACAAAACTATTTTACAACTGTGTAAATGTGTGTCTATATAAAAAAAAAAAATGATCTGAATATGCCATCTCTAATAATGAAGACACACTTCAAACTAAATCTTGCAAATTAATCCAATAAAAGAGAGGTAAAAAAGTACTAGTATGAAGTAGAGGTATGTTGTTAAAGAGCATGAGAAAAATAAGTAGGGCATATCAAATGATGAATGTAGATGACAGCCATTCAAAAAGAAAAAGAAATTTAAAGCCTTGATCCCCATGTTAGACATCTTACAATATAAAAAGTCAGCATTGAACATAATGAAAAAAACTCCTTCTAGATGGGCTTCAGTAGTTCCCTGTAACTAGCCACACTGAGCTCACTCCACACAAATGACTTGCATCAACCCTCTGGAGTCCTTAATTGCTTGTTGGGGATCCGAGACCTAAACCTGGCACCCTCAGAGAGGCAAAGGGAGCAGGGGATCCTTAGGATCACCCTCACTGAAGAAACACAGAAGTTAAGTGAAGCAAGACAGATAACAGCAAGATTCACAGAAAAAGAAAAATGAAGCAGTAAACAACTTTACACTGAACACACTCATAATTACAGTCATCAACTGCCAGGTAGCAGAACCACTAGGAGCTGCCGGCTAATCCTGTCAACAATCCTCAGCCTGGAGCCTAAGTTAGACTGATGCACCTGGTAGGCAGGAGGGAGGGGGGGGGGGGAACAGTCACTGAGGTCCACAACAAAGATAAAAAGGACAAAACCACTAGACCCACATGATGTTAAAAAAAATTAAGGGACAAAAAGACAAAGAGCCCCAACAAACCCCCTCCCTCGATGAAGGAGGATGCAAGTAGGATGCCAATAAGTCAGCCACTTGCGCACCATACAAATGGAGATACCCCGCATCAAGAACCCCAGACGAGATATCGGAGCAGAAACTTGAACCAACAAGTATACAAACCAACCTGCTAAAAAGTGACTGAACCTGACAGTCCAGATACCTGTTGTGGCAAAAATGGACACCAGAGGAACAAGAACAATGCCTCCCCCCCCTTTGTTCTTGTACTATACTAACTAGCACTATACTACTAACACTAGTTGTATAACATTACACTACTAGCACTATACTATACCTTTTGTTTTAGTGTATTGAAAATGAATGTATGAAGATTTTTTCCAGTCAATTACAGTGAAACATTGATTCAACTAACATTATTTCGGCGAATCTCCAGTTGCAACACTTTCCAGTCCAGATTTACTCACCCCAATTGGAAGAGTAAAAATTCCATGAAGCCACGGATGTGTGGACTTACTTATGATATTGGGCTAGAGTTCATAGACTGGTGGGAAAGCTGGCCATCATGTGAGATTGAAATTAAAATTTTGCTCAGAGCAATTAGCACAAAGCATGAGAAATACTGTGAACAAATGGAACTTTTTTTTTTACATGGCTTCAATCGCCCCGTTAAATGATTTTTGTAGTTTGATGCAACATTGTAAGTGACACCTGAAACCTTGGGAAAGTTATTGAGGATATTTGAAACCAAATTCTCTGGTTCATTTTCATTTCCAGCTGCAACAGTTTTCATTCACTAAAATATGGGCCGTCTTCCTTTGAAAATGAGGATTCAAGGCCGAGGCATGGGAAATACTGTATGCTGGATGTGATGAAATCTTTTTTACCGACAGGTTCTCCTGGTATCTGTTCTTCATATGATAGGTTAAAATTAAAATTTAATCAGTGGAGTCAGCCCACAGAGTGTAGGAAATATTAGTGGATGAATGATAACATTCTTAATATGACTAATAAAATTGCTAATGATTTTCATAGATGGATGCAATATTAGAAGAATTAGCTGAGGGGCCTTGGAAAGGCCACTGAGCACATTTAAAACCAAATTCTACAGTTCATTTTCATTTCAAGATTCCCTGGTTTTATTCCACTAAATTATGGGCCCCCCTCTGTCTTTGAAAATTATGTTTCGAGGTTGGGGTTTGGTAAATATACTAGATGTGACGAGATCACGTAACAGACGGGTTCTCTCGGTAGCTGCCTTCATTTAGATTGTCGAAACTAAGATTTTGCTCAGTGAAATTAGCCCATAGAGCATGGATATTAGGTGCATGAATGGTAACACTCTTAATACAACTCCAATCACATTTTTAATGATTTTCATAGATGGAACTAACATTAGAAGAAACAGCTGGAGTAATGTATTTTTCTTGTCTACAAAAAAACTAGTCTCACACATACCTCCAGAAGGTATCTCCAATTGCAAATAATTCCTCATTCCAACGAATCAACATTGCACTGTAATTATTATTTACTTTCCAATATGGAAAATATATTTTGAAATAACTGTACAGTATATGGAAGCTACTGCAAGATAAATTAAAATGCAAGCCTGTAAAATACTTACATGCAGGGTTTTTTCTTAGTACCAGGGCCCCCATATTTCTTCATGTCCAAACAGTTGGAACACTTAAGGCAATTAGGAGTAGTACACCCTGGACATTTATTGCACCACTGAGTCTTCCGCAGTACCTAAAATAATTATTTGTCAACATTTTGCTTTCATTATATATATATAAAAAAAAAGAGGCAACCAGAACACTAAATCCTTGGCATCACAAATAATGTTCAAGGGATAATACTCTCTATTCAAGTAATAGCAATGTCTTCTCAGACATAATATAGAATAAAAATCCACACTTATATATTCAACGACTAATCATTCATTAGTCGTTGAGATGCAAGTCTCATCTTACCACATACTCAGACCTTGATGAAGCACTCAGGAGAGTGCAAAAGACTTGGTGTAAATCTTTACATAAATTTCACAAAATACGTGAGTGGGATTTTATCAAATCTCTTGAATTTTTAAGAACTGACCGACTTTCTCCACTCAGACATTAGTTCATTGCCTAAACATATGAAAATTAATCCTTTGGGATACACACCCTCAAGAAAATGCTAATGAAAATTGGGGAATGAATGGATATATTGTATTACCAGATAATGCTATTGTATTTTCAAAGAATATGTTGAGAGATCCAACATTGTTACAAGAGCAAATCCAGAACCCTCGTTAAGAGTCTTGAATGAACCCAATTGACTATGCACCAGTGTTTATTTCACAATAAAGTGAAGTGATAACCTGCAAAAATTATTTAACAAAACTATATTGATACCTTGTCATCAACATGTCTTTCAATATCTAATGCATTTATGGTAAAGACTAATGTAATATACTGTATATGATACTGAATAGTGTAAGTAATTCATAATGCTGAACATGGCCAAGAAAGCGATGTAATTTACCACACAACAGTTCTTGAGGAAAATAATCTTAAGAATCTGTTGTTACTCAAATCAAAATTCATAAATTATTACAAAAACTCCTAAAATATAATTAACAAAAATGCTAAAAACGTCAGAAAACTAGTATTCAGTTATGAAGTACAGAATTATTTATTTTCTGAAGTAAAGGGCAATATTACAAGGTCTTGCACTCTATGAACTAACAACCTTGCATTTCCTTTACTATACAGGAGCAGGAAGTATTTTGTACAGCAAGACTGAGAAGTCTGACAGTTGATTCATTCATAGACTGAAGATACTTGTCACAGACTAACTGATATAGAACATACAGACTAGAAGGTGATCTTGAGGATAACTATCTTCTCTTCAGTCTGGAAGATACAGACTGAAAATTACAACTGATGTACTTGTACATTCCCAGTGTCTTGACATGTAAACCCAACTGATTCACAATGTGCAACCAAATCAGAAGAGAGATAATATTTAGTACACGATGCAGTGATTCTCCACTCTGAAAGTGGTACTGTCATCCGAATCAAACCTAAAGCCACTTGATTGCCAAGCTGATGCAATAACTGCAATGCTGATATACTTGTTAACCACAACCTCATACCAAGTAACAGCAGATCAATGTATGCTGCTGCTGACAATGTGAAGTTAACAAGCCAAAATTAATTTTCCAGTTCCACTCAATAAAAACTTTTGTCTCTGCTCGGCGCACATGGTACAATTAGGTTTCAGCGAAAAAACATTTTCTATTGAAAGACTAATTGTAAAAATAAAGTATATTCTGTCACACATTAACTCCTCAAATTAAAGAAACAAATAGAGATCATTAAGCAAAAATCAAATACTTTGTGAGCACAGAACTGAATTATATTAAATGCTTGAGAAAACAGCATTCAAAATCCACCATTAAATATGACGAAACATCTTTTCCTGGTGGATAACACTGGTATCTTCCCACGTTACCCACCTGGGGTCCTCTAAACCCAAGTACACCAAGCTGTAACTAATCCCTTTGGTAATGTGGTTCATCGAATATCCTCACTTCCCTTTGCCTCTATTGAGTGTGTTGGATTCTAGTTCTGCCCTATGAAAGGTACTCAGGATTCATTAGTGCCTAATGTAGTACACTACTTAGATTTAGTGGACTCCAGATGGGTAGAAATGTAACAAACAATAGTTTGGTTTTTAAAAAAAGATAAGTGCTATTATTAGTAGCACAAAAAAATGATTGAGCAAGAACATCAATTTCACTATTCAAAAATTAAATCATGTTTAGAGATTGTTTAGAGAATCAGAAAAAGACAATGGAAGACAACAGGAATATGTAACAAAATACCTTGCCACTGGCTGTCGTGGTCACTGTAACAATTTTACGTTTCTGCTTTCCTTTCATGACAGGAACAATGACAGGGTTTATTAACCGTTCCTCTTCCTTCCTTGGAGATGGAAAAACAGCACGGGGAATTCCTAAAACCTGTAATTATAAAGGATTGCCATTAGGATTTTGGATTCAGTAATCAAGAATGAGAGCTGGGCTTGGGGGTGAGAAGTGGCTCTCTTACTTCAGCTACATTGTGACTTTGAAGAAATACAGAAAAATTTCATTATTGTTTTTTCCGAATCTAAATTTACCCAATTTGTATCCATTATCTCGGGTTCTATTTTTGTGTTGACATATTTAGCACTATTAATATCCCAACCCATCCTCCAGGTTAGACAGTACTTTTCATAACTGTATGGCTCATCATATATATATATACTGTATTGCCAGAATGGACAATTAGATAAAATTTGGTACTATTCACTCTATATAGCCGAGAAAAAATAAAAATAAAAAATATTCCCGAGCCCAGTATAGCACACATACGTACTATACTAGGCCTCAGAGTGTATTAAGCCTAGGATGGTTCGGTTTTATTAGCAACAAAGATGAAACCTTTTCCAGTTTGTACCAAATTCGACTTTCTAATTGTCCAATTCGTCAATATATGTACGACGGTCCACATCGTTACTACAAGTACGCACTGTCTAAACAGGAGGACGGGCTGTAATATCCACCTTGTTATACTCTTGCATCCATTTGTATACTAGTCATGTCCCCCTTATTATGTGCCTTCTTAGAGAATGTAACACTTTCTTAATGTCTCTCTATATGAGGCTTTTGATTCCCTGGATCCCTGGATTAATGCAGCAATTTTCCTCTGTATTAAGTGGATTTATTTATATTCCTTCTAAAATAGTGACTAAAAGTGAATTGCATAATCTAAATTAGTCAAATAAGGACAAGGTAAACTTGAAGAATAACATTAAATGTCTTATTACTAATGCTTCTAAATATGAGTCTCAGTATCATATTTGTTTTATTTAGAACCATTATAGATTTACTTCTTTGGCTCAAGATCCTTACTAATCATGACTCAGAAATTTTTAACATTCAGGTTTAGCAATGTCAACAAAATTAACCTTATATCCAGTTACTCATTAACACCTAAGCTCAGAATCTTGTATCTATTAGCTATAAGCTGCTTCTGCCAATCTCTTAATTTAAAAGCCACTTTAAATCTTCTTGTAGCAATTTTTACTTCTGAATACATTGTCTAGAAACTTGCTATTGATTCTGGTCAATCCTATATCTAAATCAATTATACATATTGCAAAATAAAAGAGGTAACTGGACAGACCCCTGAAGCACTCCACCTGCAACAGTTTTCCAATCCAATTTCAGTCTATTCATGCTAACTTTCTTTTCTTTGAAATACTGTAACCATAGCCATTAGTATCCCAATACCATGCTCCTCAACCTTTTCTTTTCAATCATTTGAGGTACATTACCAGAGGCATTGATAAAGTCAAAGTGCACATTGCTACAATCCTTTCCACTATCATCTGCCTCATATATGCCTGAAATAAAAGCTAATTTATCAAACATGACTAACTCTTAGCAAAACCATGTTATGAATCCATTATTATTCTATAATTTTCAAGGTGCAAATGAATGGCTTCTGTAATTATAAATTTAAGCAATTTTCTAACAGTAAAAGTTAGGCCAATTGGCCAATAATTCAACAAATGATTTATCTCCCTACTAAAAAATTGACAACATTTGCAACCCTCCGTGGTTCCAGTACTCTGTTCAACTTTATCAAATATGCAAGGTAAGGGCTCACTGGGCTTATTTTTATATTCTTTAAGAACCCTGCAGACTAATTGGTCTTTTGTTAAAGTTCTTTTAATAACATGTTCCCTAGTAAATAGTTACTGTGTCATTACAGTCCTGACAGGGCGCCTGACAGCTGAGTGGACAGCGCTTCGGATTCATAGTCCTGAGGTTCCGGGTTCGATCCCCGGTGGAGGCGGATACAAATGGGCAAAATGTTTCCTTCACCCTGATGCCCCCGTTACCTAGCAGTAAATAGGTACCTTGGAGTTAGACAGCTGCTATGGGCTGCTTCCTGGGGGCTGTGTAACAAAAAGGAGGCCCAGTCGAGGACCGGGCTGCGGGGACACTAAGCCCCGAAATCCTCAAGATAATCTCAAGATCCTTGTAACCTTCAGTGTTTCTGCCGTTAATTAATAAACAATCAGGTTCTTCTTTAATAAACACAAATTACTAATTCATCTTCATCAGTTAACCTGACCTTTGCAAATTCTATACCGTAATTCATAAAGTGTAATTAGTTACATGACTGGGCTACACCAGCTTGCCAAAGTTCAAACTTCCAAGTCTTCACTAATTGGAAGGGCCAATTAGGGTTTTAAGGTGGAAGGGTTTTACAAATTTTTAGAACTATAGAGGTTAAACCAATGGTCATTGATTTTTTTTTTAGTATGACTCATTGACAAATATTCCTTTTATAGATTGAAATTTTATGCATAACCACCGTACATTAGTCCCAAAGATGCAAGATTTTTAGTAAAAGATGCTCCCTCAGTTCCTAAATGGTTAGCATATTTATTAAGCAAGGTCTTTATAATAAGAAGTACAAAACTGTTTGCACTTAGCCATCTTAACTTTATCCATAAAACAAAGTAATTACTAGTTTATGGTAATTATGTCTTCCTGTATAATAATGGAATGTCTAAAATGCATCATTTGTCCCATATTTTATAGCACAAAATATTCCAGCTACTAAATGATTTCAATTCATATAAAAATTCCTTTTAAATAAACTCAACAATAATATAAGCTAGAAAAATGCAGACGAGGAGTCACAATAATGCGGCAGAAATATTTTGACCAAACACCACACTAGAAAGTGAAGGGACGACGACATTTCAGTTCGTCCTGGACCATTCTCAAGTCGATTGTGATGAGGAAAGGAGTCGAGGCAATAAATATGCAAGAGAGAGGTGAGAAGAGAATCTTAGAGTAAGAAAAAGCACGGCAAAAGGTATGCAAGGTAAGGTGTAATAAAGGAAATAATAATAGGAAGAACATAACAAAGGTAACTGCAGAAGGCCTATTGGCCCATATGAGGCAGCTCCTATTTATACCAACCCAATAAGAAGGGAATAGTAATAGGAATAAGAAGGGGATAGTAATAGCAATAAGCCAGGGATCATAAGAGAAAACATGAAAAAGAAAAAGAAAGATAAATGGAAGGGTAAGCTTATGTTAGGTCACGTTTGTTACAAAGTTTAGAGCATTTGAGTATATACTGTGAAAGGGAAAAGTCAACAACAACAAAGCCAGAACTCAAGTTCATGTTGGGTATGTTGTGTATTAGAGCCGATTCAACAAGACGGCGTCTGTGTAGAGTAGAGGCAGGAAAAATTATTTTGGAGGAAGACCAATCAATAGGATGATTAGAATCCCTAACATGACAGAAGAGAGCATTGTTTGTGTCTGCAGACTTAACACTTCTTTTGTTCTTTAAGACTCTCATTAAGTGTACGGCCAGTTTCACCAAAATATTGGAGAGGACAAGACGAACAGGAAATAGAGTAGACACCAGCAGCATTAGAAGCAGAGGAGCAGTGTGAACTAGATTGCTACTAAGTGTGTTAGGGAGTGAAGGGACGAAAGTGAAGGGACGACGATGAAACGTCGTCGTCCCTTCACTTGCTTTGAAAAATTAACTAATTTTTCATAATAAGAATAGCAATGCATCTATAATGCACCAATAATTCAATAAAAGTAAAAAAAAAAGTGAATTTATGAATAAACATTTACACATACCTCCCCACTCACTCACCTGAGCCTGACTTCGACACACATGCTTGACTCTGGGTCCACCAGCTTCACCGATGATTCCTTCTTCTTCAGGTTCAGATTTCAGAGATGATTTTCCCTCTTGAGTAGACACAACAATAACCTTCCTTCCACTCTTGCCAGGCTGAACCATGTGTTTTCTAGACTCCTCAGAAAGGGGTTGAATTGAACTAGAGAGCTTGACTGATGGACTTGAAAAAGTAATAATTTCTTCAGTAACATTCTCCGAAATGCTCTTCAGTCCAGACTGGGCTCCACTTTTCCGATAACACTTTATCACTCTGGTTACTTTTGGCCTCTTTGATTCCTCACCAGACACACAAGAATCTTCAGATGTTTTAACAAGCGTTTCACTGTCTGAAAATTCACTAATCTCTGAAGAATGAGCTGAGGTTGAAGTGACCACTGCTATTGATGTCTCAGTAGTAGGGAACTTACCAACTTTATTAGTTTCTAAAGACAAACTAGTCTGTTCTCTCTTAAGAACTGGTGGAAAGTAAAAATCAAGGTCAACTTTTGATCTGCCAGCCTTCTTGAAATAAGCAAGCAATTCTATTCGAGATCTAAATGTTTGACTATCTGGACTGTGTAAGAGAGCCACTTTTCCTTCTCCTTTTTCATTCCACCGAATTTTTCTAGACCATCCTTTTCCAAAATGGCATGTCTGGTATGTGGAAAGTTTTTTGGATTTGAATTTGATTTCAGGTACTAATAAAGCATCAGGCACCACCTCCTCCTCAGAAGCATTAGGTGATGACACCTTGGAATCAATGGACACATCACACCCCCCTAATGCCTCGGACTCATCACCCAGTGGATCCTCCACTTGTTCATGATTGAACAGTTTACCCTGAGCATCATCTAATGATTTATTTGTGCTGTGTATTTGTGCAAGCACCGGTTGATTGGTCTCTTGCAGCGTTTCCTCTTGCATTCTTTTTAGCTCTGGACCCTGTTTGTCATTAACAGTCACAAGTGACTTGTCACTTTCAACAACTTTATGCCTACGCTTGTGTCTTTTTCCTACAGGCAGAATTGCTTTTTTGGGTATTTTCAAAACTATTTTATGATCAGGTTTTTTCTCACTTGTTTCAATAATTGGTGTAGTAGACGGAGGATCCTCCTCTATGGATACAGTGGGTTTTTTTTCCAGAGATGTTTTCACTGTATCTGTACTTTCTACGGGAGCAACTGTATCACTTAATTCTTTCATGCTTTCAACAGGGATATCTGTAAAGGGTGTTGACTTGTTTTCACCTAAAGATAAGCAAACTATAGACTTGGGCTTGCCCTTTGATCTGCTTCTTGAGAATGTTTTAGGAAACATCATACTCACTCCGGACTTTCTTTGCTCCGATTCACTCTCTGTTGTATCCGTTAGACTTGTGTCACCTTTGTGTTTCATTCTGCCAAGAGACAAAGATCTAGTTCTCATGATCATTTTTGCTTTTTTATGTTTTCGCTCCAAACTGTTACCTTCATTTGAAACATCAGTTGAGCTCACCTGACCTGCAGGTTCTTCTCCACTGTTGTCTGTAGTCTTTAATTTAGTCACTGATTTGCTTCTAGGTCGCCCTGGTTCTTTATAATTTTTACCCTTCAGTTGTTTAACATGAGAAAATCTGAGCATTTTTTCATTGCTGGAACCAGACATTTTATTTTTGGATTTTGGTACATCTGTTTCACATTCTGAAGCTTCTGGAGATTTATCATCTGAACTCATTTCTGAGCATGGCTCCTGAGCTTGACACAGGTTCAGTGCTGGATGATCCTGGGGTATCACTGGAACTGGGTAGTGAAGCATCTGAATGTCCAGTTACTACAGGAAAATACTTATGGATGTCATCAACTTTTCCAATAAGCTGAAAATATGCACTTAGCTCTCTCCTTGACCGAAAAGTCCTTCCATCTGGGCTATTTACATAAGTATCAAAACGATCACCAGCTGATCGCCACTTAATTCTACGTGTCCATCCACCTGGTAGAGTCGTCATTACCACTTTCCCTCTTGCACTGCTATTACTCTGAACCAACGATCGAGACTTTACTTCAGTGCTTCGACCAACTGCAGGACTGTTATTACCAAAAAGCACACGAGCATCAGTGCTAATGCCTTGTTTTATTAGAAACTCTTCCAGTTTTTGCACACTCTTGAATTTTTCTCCGCTTGGACTGATAACAATTACTTCTGGTCCAGTTTTTCGCCGCCAACCACCTGGCAGGTCCATTACAGATCCAAATGCCCCACCCCCTCCTGGATCTAAAGGTAATCGTTTTGTGTGACTTGTTAGTTCTGCATCCTTCTCCAGGATAGCTGGTAGTCCACCAACGTTCATACACCGTGCTAAACTAGTTGGTATGTGTTCTTTCAACATGGTTGGTAAACGTTTGCGAAGACGATCATGAAGAAGGTGAGGCATTGAACATGAAAGTAGTATTCTGGACAACCAACAAGCTGGACAACGATCTTCTTCCACTAAGCCCTGGAACTGGCAATTGCCTTTGTTGCCCAGGCAATCAAAAATCTCTCTTGGACCATCACTAGCACTATGAAGAAAACTGCTGCAGACTTCACAAAATACAATTCCAAACATTCGCGTATTTCCTCCTGTTAAGTCACAGATGGCACACTTTCCCTCTACACTCCCTGAAAATACACATACCATAAATTAGAACTAAATTACACAACCTATGTATGAAAGAAATACTTGAGTAAATATTTATTATTGTTCAGTAAGCGCAGTTTTCCCAATACTTGACAGAGCCACATGCTAGTCAAGAAAGGGCCAGTTTACATGTAGACTGGTTCAATACCCCTGCGCGACTCATCATTCAAAGAACTATGGTTAAATTAAGACACTGACATTGCTCTGAAATTACAGTGCACTTTTTTAATTATAGAACTCACCATCACACATTGGAATGAGTCTCTGGAGAGATGCTGGGTCGCGGATTTTCTGAAGGGTTGATTTGTTCAGGTTGAGGCGTGCTTTCCGAAGGATGTTGCGTGAGATAACAGATGCAGAGAGTGCTGGAGAGGTGCTGGTGGCAGGAGCAGGCATCAATTCATCATTTTCAGCCTTCCCTCCCTGTGTAAGAATGATGACACTATAATCAATTATCCTACATAAACAAATGGATAATTGAAAATATGAAATTATAATCAAATACAGTACAGTATATCTATTCAAGTAAGCCATGAGTTATGATTATTGATCAGCCATTCTCTAGTGTCATTGACCTAATTACATCACTCCAAAACCATTGTCTTCTTAACATTGCAGCACCTTCAACCATTAATAAATTATTATTAACAGTAAATTCTGCAACCAAAAAGTTGCTCATCCAACAGATACAGGATTCTTGTATCCGCTGGGAAATCATCAACTTTTGCTGAGGTGATAGCCAGAGGAAAATAGTCCCCAGATATTTCTAGCAAATACATCTAAACATTAATGACTTAAGGTAGCACTTGAAACAGTTGTCAAAGTACATAGGTCCGTTACTTATAAGCAGCCTTCAAAGTCCTCATTTTTAACAGCTTTCTTGATTATGTGAACTAAATCCCAACTCCCAATAACACAAACAATACTACTTTTACATCTGCACAGCTGTACGAGTACTTTACATCTGACCCAAGTTGCCTAGTCATTATTTATTCTTATGCTTAACACTACTTGTCTAGAGTGCAGGCAGGAGAGATACATAATTTATGCTTGAAAATATTAGATGGATTGGTTTCAAATCTGCACACAGGAATAAACACCACACGAGACAAGGAGGCACGGCAGATGTGCAAAATAGCATTAATGATCTTACTACTTTGCACTTTTTTAAAGAATTTTTGTGTACGATGTTAGTTCTGTAACTTTTTACCTCTGCTTTATTCCCTCCTTTATGGAGCTGTGCTATTTCCACTGTTTTAAGTATGTAGGGGATAATGCCATAAACCTATAGCCTCTATCGGTTAAAGGTTTTAACCAATGTGGTTTCTTACAATTCTTGATGAATATGGAATTTCAGGAATCAGGGCCTGGTGCATAGACCTATGCATAGGTCTATGGTTACTTAAGTCCAGTGGGGTTAGGGTGACATCCGATATATGATATCAGACAGTATGACAGTATATTATTTGATCTTGGTACTCAACATCCTCCCTTCCAGACACCTTGGGCCCAATTGCGATTGGATATGTACTTGTGTCTGGATACCTGCTTAATGGGGATTCTGGGAGTTCTTCTACTCCCCAGGCCCGGTCCAAGGCCAGGCTTGACTTGTGAGAGTTTGGTCCACCAGGCTGTTGCTTGGAGCGGCTCTCAGGCCCACATATCCACCACAGCCTGGTTGGTCCGGCACTTCTTGAAGTGCTGATAGTGGATAAGTAGTCGAATTCAACCCCTCAGCACGAAAAATAAAAATTTTATGTACAAAAGTACATAATACGTTGTTGTTTCACTAGATACTTTACACAAAATACCACAGAATACTGGTAATACAGCAACACTATATATGGTTACTCACCAAGTGTCCACATGTTTCTCTACATATAATAATAATAATTATGATCTTGGAGTAATATGTAGGTGAGTATGGTTGTTTTTAACTTGGGGTTGAGGCCTAGATATTGAGGGGAGGGTTATCTTGAGAGGTTATCTTGAGATGATTTTGGGGCTTTAGTGTCCCCGTGGCCCGGTCCTCAACCAGGCCTCCACCCCCAGGAAACAGTCCGTGACAGCTGACTAACACCCAGGTAACTATTTTACTGCTAGGTAACAGGGGTATAGGGTGAAAGAAACTGCCTATTGTTTCTCGCCGGCGCCCGGGATTGAACCCAGGACCACAGGATCACAAGTCCAGCATGCTGTCCGACCGGCTCTGGCAGCCCGTACAGGATTGGATTGGATTGGGTTGGGTTGGGTTTTTGTTTGGTTAGGTTAGCTTTGGTTAGACTTGGATCAGTTAGATTTGGATCAGTTAGATTTGGATCAGTTTAGATTTGGTTAGGTTAGGTTTGGCTCAGTTTGGTTTGGTTAAGTTTGGCTAGGTTTGGTTAGGTTAGATTTAGATAGCTTGATTAGGTTAGCTGTGGTTAGGTTTAGTTGGGTTTATTTACATTAGTTTGGAGATTGAGTCACAATAACGTGGCTGAGGATATGAAGACTAAACCACGCACCAGAAGATGGGGAGACGACGACATTTCGGTTCGTCCTGGACCATTATCGCAATCGACTTGATAATGGTCCAATACAGACCGAAATGTCGTCATCTCCTCATCTTCTTGTGTTTGGTTTAGTCTTTATGTTAGTTTGGGTTTGGTTGGGTTAACATATGTCAGTACAAACTTGTTTCATTGGCATTATAAATTTGCTCAGGAGAGAGAATCACAATCTCAAATTTGGACATATTCCTCTGCACCTCTATCCACTACACAGGAGACATTCCAGATTAATCTTCCTTTATAAGCTGAATGTTGTGATGATCTATTATCAGAGCATGTTTTCTCTTGATGCCACTGCTTGTTGCAGCCTTAAACAACATACTGCACTTTTGTGAGGGGGACCAGGTTTTATCCTCTGGTCAGCTATTAAGGGCTCCTGGGGTTGATGTGACATGTGTGGTTATTTCAGTGTGGCTAGCTACAGAAAGCCACCGAAGCTCCCCACATAAAGAGGTCTTTCAATACATTTACTGCTTGTTTCTTGTATCTCCATTTACTTCACTCTTATAATACTCTATTCTATTGTCACTTATTTTCCAATTTTTTCACACACAAACCAATTGTATTAATATTTCTTACAAAATTTTGGCACTTTAAATTTTACGAGGAATTTTAGAATATTTGGGAATATTCTCAGCCAATTTACATTGCTTATCCTTCTCATTAGCACAATTGTATACTTATTTCTATCTTACAGTAAACCCATATACAGTACTGTAATTCTGAGACTTACCCTCACACCTAGGCCTTCAACATTTAACTTTAATTTAATCTTCTACAAAATCACAAATGCTAAAAATGATATACAAGTATGCATTAAAATGTGTACTATTTCTTACCTGTTTTGTAACTAGTTTTAAAATAAATTACCCAGTAGCAAAAACAAAGCTACTTTACTGTAAAATAATCTTTTACAAATCATAAGTACATTACTGCATAAAATACATACCTTCCCAGATTGCTTTAATCTGTCATCCCATGGGGAACGAAGCAATTTTTCAATTTTTTCTTTAACTCTCGACTCTTTAGGATCACATCGCTGTGGAGAATCGGGAACCTCTGCCTCAATCTCTTGCATAGGGGCTTCATAGCGACGCAACAAGCGCTTGGGAGGTCTCCCAACCTGCCCTTTGCTAGGACCCGTTATGGACGCAGTATAAAGGGAAATAGTTCGTCGCATACGATCACGCCCCACACCTTCTGTCCCAGATAAAGAGTTCTTGCCCTGTGCACGTGAGCGAGGTAGAGACAGGAACTGTGTATGAGAACCACGACCTTTGCGAGTCAGTTTAACAAGTCTTTTACTTGGAACATTTATGGTATCCTCTCTTGGTTCAGTACTAACATCAGTCAAGAGTGAACTACTAGTGGAACAGATGTCTGTGATGTCTGCAAACAACCTTTTGTTGGGTTTTATAATTCTGGATGATCTCACACTCATAGTCGGTAGAATGAACCGTTTCGGACTTTTCTCTCCAATCGCTGGAAGAGACGGCATTTTTTTCTTTGCCTTTGCTAATAATTTCTTTGCTAAAGCAGTTTTTACAGTTGGCGGTCTACTTATTCTATGATTGGTCTGTTTTCGAGCCACGTGGCTTGTGAGTGAAGCCACTATAGTCTTTGTTCCCTCTATATGCTGATCACTTTCTAATGATGAGGATGGTGGTGGGGCTGCATCTACTGCTTTACTATCACTCACAGGTTCCACAAGCCCCACCGCTTTGTCTGTTCTTCCTCCACTTAAAGATAAATCTCTCGTTTTTTCTGCACTCGCTCTCAATTCTTTCACTGCCATTTCTACAATGTTTGTTCTTCTTCGAGTCACTAAACCCTCACTCTCCAAAACTACACAAGCCTGATCCACTTTCTGTGCCATCCTCTTTCCCCCTCTGTGCACAGAAAGTTCAGGTGTTGCTGCTCTTGTAATTTTGACATCCTGTCCCTCTGGGCAACTTGACGAAAAACCCTCAAAGCCATCTTCATCCTGAAACAAATAAAAACAAATGAATACACCACACCTACAGCAGGCACTCGTAACATTCCTTGAATGTTTTCCACATGCTTGTCTGGACAGCACATCAGTGAAGCAGTTATCATCTAATTGCAGCAAGAAATAAAACTGACAAGAATGTGTATAATTTTGGTAGGCTATGCACATAGGCTCTACTTTAAGTGGGAAAATACAAGGAAGCAGACAACCTGTTAAATGGACTTGCTTCTGGTTGTGCCATCAAATGGTCAACAAGGAGTACAGTACAGTACTAACAATGTAAACTACTATTTACTTAAATTTATGCAATATCCTTAATGAAAAACTGCACAAATATTTTACATTAAAGAAAATTGATTATACTGTATGTATTTCCATATCCATAAGACAAATGACCCTTGGTT
This sequence comes from Procambarus clarkii, assembly GCF_040958095.1. Lineage (NCBI taxonomy): Eukaryota > Metazoa > Arthropoda > Malacostraca > Decapoda > Cambaridae > Procambarus > Procambarus clarkii. The sequence goes on from NC_091219.1 coordinate 17,593,218, forward strand.
GCAAGTACAGTAACTATACTCATCACAAAGTTACGAACTGGAAAAGCCTAAATTACTAGAATGTGTAGATTAACCTAATGAAGACCGTACCAGAAGTGCAGAAATGAAATGAAACACTGAAACTCTAGTTTCAGAGATAATTGAAGTTGAAGTTATCAACAATGGATAATGGTAGTTTTAATTCGTTAATTTAATTGTATGTTTTAATAAACATTGTTTGGCATTTGTACTCGAAAATGTTGAAGTTGTAGGTCAATGTGTGTTGAAATGAAGTCAAGAAAAAAATACCCCCCCCCCCCCCAAAAAATACTGTATAGGGATAATTATAATAATTATAATGATTTAGGGGATATATTTAGGGTATACTTTATGTAAGTGAAAAAGCCCTAATATGGTCCCTAATTATCAAACCAACCTAAACAGACAAAGAAAATAGTTTGAAGTCAGAGAAAAATTCAGCCAAAAAAAAATTAAAAGTCCCAAGTTTTGCGAGTTGTGACTGATTTATTTGTTGACTAATTTCATTCTATCTTCACATAGTTAGGGAAACATATGCATTCTCCAGGATGTAAAGGTTACAACAAAATCAGATAATAAACAAAGGAGAAAAAAATCTTAAAAAAAAAAAAAAAAAAAAATTGAGACATTGATGAAAGTAACATTAACTTTGGACAATGTATTTATATGATATATAACAAAATACAGCATATTAACATAGTGATTCATTATCATTTGTGTCATTATGTATTACTCAACAATGATACAAAAGGCACCAGCTGCATATCCATTTTGTGAACACTCCTTACTACTATTCTCCTCCTTTGAGAGTCACACAGGTACTTGCATCTCTATTATGGCATAATCCTTCAGTTTCAGTTATTAGGAGCTTTTCTCCTTATCAACAAAACATTCTTATTCTTTAAAAGTTCATCTAAAATAAATTTCTGAAAATATTTTGATGAAAGTTACCTGACACTGAAGCCAATAAGTTGGAGATTTGTTTAACATTTTCCAAGTTTTTACATAATTTGAATATTTTTCACTACCAGGCCCCCAATATACACGGTCCAAAGGTTAAGCAATAATATTAATAAATTGTTGCAATTTCTAAAAATTGTAGATACTGTACAACAAAATTAAATGACTTCAGTGTAGTTCTTAAAAATTATGTACTCTACATACTAAGTATAGTACTGTACAGTACATTACTTCAATATTTGTATTCATCGAAACACTTAACGAGATATTTTCAATGCACAAATCCTTTGGTAAAATACTAAATGCCAAAAAGTATTTAACTCTACTGTATTCTACAGGTACAAGTACACTCCTCTTTCTGATCGAGCCAAAGTAGGAAGCTCCCATAAGCTATCTCGTTAACATGGCTTCCCTTTACCAAGTTAAATCAACCATGGTTAACCCTCGTATTAACAACCACAGAGAACTGGGGTTATTACTCCCAAGCCCAGGCCCTAGACATCTACACCACAACATGGTTTAAGGGGGCGTCACCTTGGTCATTTCAAAGTTGTTCAATGTCAACCATCATTATTTTACTAGTTGTATATGAAAAGTGCTGAAATTGTCCCAAGTTTCAGTACTGCAGCGTAAATAGAAAGGGATTTTTTTTTTTTTCAACGTTTTTTACACATTTTCAAGTCCACACTTCAGAACACACGTTTCAGATATAATTATTCTATGACACTTTTCTGACACATTAGCATATAATAAAGGACCTTGAGATATAGAATTTCCTAAAACATCTTTAGTTTTCCTAATACAAATGTTCAAAGTTCCCAAAATATTTTTTGCAAATATGGCATGTTTATTGCTATTATAAAATCAATAAATGAACTTAGAGAAAAATGAAAACTCTCCAATGTAGAGACATGCCCTCCACATATACTGTGTAAGTTTCATGTAAATTGAATAAAAAATGAATCAGTTTTGTAAACGTTTGTGTCAATTGAAAAAAAAACAGAAATGAATAAAGTCTAAGGTTCTAAAATCTGTGGCTGAGGTTGACATCAACCAATTTTGGAGAAAATTGGCGTCCTTACAGATAGGCTTACGTACAGTCAGGTGTGTAAGTTTGATGCAAATCGCCCGAAAAAAAATGAAAAAAAAAAAAATAAATAAAAAAAAAATGCTTTTTTTTTGTCTTAAATTTTTTTTCAATTAAACTAATTATAATATTTGTTTAATATATACTATTGTGATAGCAAAGAGTCATAGCTATGATTTCAGTTGACACTTTTAATTGATAATCGATTTTGACCATTTTGGCATAATTTTCACAACTACTTCAATATTTTTTTTCTCCCTTCCTATTTATGCTACGATGCTGAAACTTGGACCAGATGAAACACTTTTCATAGAGAACTTGTCAAAAAAGTTTGATTGAAATCGAACGAGTTTTCATTTGTTGAATTTTTAGGGCAAATTGGAATCTGAGGCCCCCTTAAAGCAATGCTACCTGGGATTCAACTGAATCCTCTAGGGAGTGCCAAGTGTGGCAGTTCAAATCCTCATGGCTCCTACCTGATACCTGCTTCATAACTATTTCATTGGCAATCATGAACCAATTTTCACATTGATACATTAAGTTAATCGGTTCTTCCAAGTTTTGCAGGTACAGTACAATGTGTACTGCGACATTTATCAAACCTCTGGTTTATTGTGAACAGTTTGATATATGTTTAACACTGCCAGTACAGTGGACCTCCCGATAGCAGATTCCTCCAGGATACACACACCAGTTTCTAGCCATAAGTCGTTTACAAAACTTTTGTTTCCAGCATTATTCAGTAAAACACCAAAACAAATCACCAGAGCATCTGCATATATCACAATGACAGTAAACAAAATCCAAAATAAACAGAGAAAATATTTGACTTTTTTTTTTTATCCAGGTGCATGTTCTTTATACATGGAGTGGGTTCTGGTTCTACTCCCCAAACCAAGCAGAATCATAAGGAAAATACAGTAATATTTGTCGAAATAAGACATTAAAAATTAAGAATTGGGATTTTATTGCTTTCAGGCAGATGTAAGATATCTTAACTTTATAATGGCAAACTAGAAAATACCTAGAAAGGGTAATACTAGGTGCAATATGGTGTGCCTGCAGAGACTGCCATGGAGAATAGTAACGTATGCATCAAAATAATAAAATTAACTCTTCACATCACCTGTATACACACCAATTCACAAAAGAAAAACCATATTACAATCTATATAAACACCTGTATGCATGACATGTAACACTGAGCATGGGGTGTCGGACATAGTAAGTGTCATGGCCAGGTTGTGGGGATGACCGCCGGAGTCCTGACGGTCACCAGGTCCAGACCGCAAACATAGTGCTAGATGGTTGGAACAAGTTAGGCGAGAAGATGCTAGAGGCCAAAACTGTCAGTACTCTCAAAGCATTATACAACAGTGCTGGAAAGACGAGACACCACGAGCATGGCTCTCATCCTGTAACTACACTTAGGTAATTACTGTCTCCAGGCATGGTCATTTTAACCACCCTTATGATGACTGGTCTGCCACAGGCCTAATAGGCTCTACCTTTGAGTGCTAACTATTATTTTTTATTTTCACACTTGGTTCCCCCACCAATATATATTCACTAACCAAGTAATCCATCACCCTATTCATATACCCAGCCACCCACCCATCCAATGTTTGGATGGTTATTAAGTCCACCATGTTAAGTGAATGTTACAATTACATGGCTGAAACAAATAACCCAACCCCCACACGTGAAATGGAATTAAAATGACATTTCAAACCGTATGTACTCGCCTATCAGTTTTTATAGGGAAGAGGTTTAGCTCTATATGCCCTGCCTACTAACCTTGTTGCACCTTTTGTGTTACAGTATAATTTTAACTATCTTGACTTTCAAATTCTTTGTTGAATCTGGCATTAAAATGTGGATGGAAGTGGCTTCCACAACTTTTCAGTGCATTCCACCATACATAGCACAAGTATTTTCTTACATTTATTGTACCTGTTTACATTTCCAGCTTTTACTTATGTGCTCTCATCCTACTTCCTCTCAATTTCAAGATGCTGTACTAGTCCACCTTATCTATTCCCTTCTGTATCTTACATGTTGAGATCATATCCCCTCCATTTCTTCTATCTTCAAGGGTTGTGAGATCTAGTGCCATTAGGCTATCCACATAGCTTAACCCACTTAGCTCTGGCACTAATCTTGTTGCAAACTTCTGTACTTTTTAAACTTTTCGTGTTACTCTTCACAATGCATGGTTGCAATGCCAGTGTTGCATATTTATGTATTGGTCTAATGAGTGTTACGTACAGTAGATTGCCTTGAAATTCAAACTTTAAAAAGCTTTATTCATAAATGTTTATACAGTACAACTATAATTCAGTTTTTACTCTTTTACAGTTTCTAAACTCCTAGACACTTATCAAGATACTGTATATAAATCTCTTGTGTACCCCCACTTGGATTATTATATCCAAGCATGGAGACCTATCTTCAGAAACATACAGCTGCTTTAGAAAAAGTTCAACACTAGGCAACAAAAATCATTCCAGAACTAAGTTGACTCTCATACTAGGAATGGTTGAGGGCCACAGAGCTAACAACACTACAAATCAGACATGATAGGGCTGATTTCATTTAAATGAAAAAACTGAACAATTTGGAGGATACTGATCCAGATAACCTCTTTCAAAGATCAGATGTACTACAGACAAGGAGCAACAGTTTCATCCATCACCCTATTCATATACCCAGCCACCCACCCATCCAATGTTTGGATGGTTATTAAGTCCACCATGTTAAGTGAATGTTACAATTACATGGCTGAAACAAATAACCCAACCCCCACACGTGAAATGGAATTAAAATGACATTTCAAACCGTATGTACTCACCTATCAGTTTTTATAGGGAAGAGGTTTAGCTCTATATGCCCTGCCTACTAACCTTGTTGCACCTTTTGTGTTACAAAAAGTTTCTGGTCAACAGTTTCAAGCTCAACAATCCACCATGTAGGACAGAAAACAGGAGATGCTTTTTCACCCATGGCATTATAAATCCTTGGAACCACCTATCTGCCAAAGCCATAAATGCCAAAATACTGTACTGCTGAATTTTAAAGTCCATCTTGATAAAATCCAGACAAATTGGGGGGGGGCTTTGATAAGCATGTCAAAGGCTCCCTGTCCTCATTGAGGCCATTAGTGTTATAGCAGCCCTCATATAAAATCAGGCAAAATCAGGTAAATCATGACATTGCAAGAATGAGAGAGGGAGTCAATATAAGGCAAGAGGGAAGGTGAGATGAAAGGTCTACCATAATAGCTTACAAACCAGTTATTAACTTTAGTTCTTAACATAGTCCAGGAGAAAAATTTACTCCATATATTCATGGCGATACATATTACTCTATACCTATCAATGTACAGTATACAGTGATCCACCTCAAGAAGAGTCACCAGTCCAGAAATATGAACTGCAGACACTGTTCATATTCCAATGAACAGTGGAACACGTATAACAATAAGTCATACTGACTTCGGCACAGAGGATGAGTCACAATAACGTGGCTAAAGATATGAAGACTAAACAACACACCAGAAAATGAGGAGACGACAACGTTTCGGTCCATCTTGGACCATTATCAAGTTGATCATTATCAAAATAACTGACCTCAGTATTACTGATAGAGAAGCTAGTAGTAGCAATCGGTAATTCTGCCCCAATGCATGTCTTAAAGTAATCAGGTTACAAAACAGGCGATTTGCATTGATTTCGGGGCTCAAGTTCCACATGGCCCAGTCCAGACATTTTTGTGTTCATTCTATGCAGTGGGGCAGGTGCTGTAAGAATATTTTCTGACCCTACATCAGAATAGTGGCTTTACCCTACTCTGTTTCACATCAATACCAGACCTCTAATACTGTATGCATCTAACTTGAACTGGCTAAACCAAGACTCTCAAAAATTACAGTATTTATAAATTCTCTATATTCATTTATTGAAAGATAAACCATCCTTTACTGGCTCTCATTTTTTTTTTTTTTTTTTTTTTTTTTTGAGATATATACAAGAGTTGTTACATTCTTGTACAGCCACTAGTACGCGTAGCGTTTCGGGCAGGTCCCTGGAATACGATCCCCTGCCGCGAAGAATCGTTTTTTCATCCAAGTACACATTTTACTGTTGCGTTAAACAGAGGCTACAGTTAAGGAATTGCGCCCAGTAAATCCTCCCCGGCCAGGATACGAACCCATGACATAGCGCTCGCGGAACGCCAGGCGAGTGTCTTACCACTACACCACGGAGACCACTCTTACCACTACACCACGGAGACCACAAGATTTCTAACATTTTAAATGTGAACTTCCCAATTACTGTTAATATTGCTGAAAACCTAAAACCCTGTGTTTATGTCTGGTAGACAGGCTTCACTCAAGCAATACAATTTAGCGCGACCTAAAGAATACTGTACAATACAGTATTTCTATTTGAATTTCATCTAAATCATGAAATAAAATAAGATTATACCAATATTAATTGTATTATTAGAACTAAGAATATTAACAATATTAACATGTAGTCACATATTACTTATGCTTTCACTTACTTTAAACTTTGTGACATGCTATTAGGCTAGGCAAGATAAAGTTAGGTAACAGAGTTCTAATTCCAGGAGTTTATAGAACTTGCCAACTGGTAGCAATGCTGGAAATATGGCTATATATAATGCACTCACTTTTCACAATACAAAAGTGTATGTATTGTTTTCTGGCCTTATGCAAATGTTATACTTGGTTATAAATTAATGTAATATTATAATAAATTAATGTTATAATATAAACAATAAATGCAATGCCCACAGGTCTACGAGGGAACTAATAGCACTATGAAATACATAAAAATATGAATTTTTAATATGAATAAATCTGATTATAAATAATTTTAAATGAAAAATACTGTATGGTGTACCTCTGATTCAGCAGGTAAACACTATTTCTTCAGCAGCACCTTGCACCACTCATGCTAAGATCATTAACCCATACCCAACTTGTATCTAATATTAATCAACATCCCGCCTATACTAGTGCTGGACTATACTACCCCAACAGTTTTCAAAGTCATAAGAAAGTTTGTACTTAGTAATGAACTATTTCAAGTTTGAAACTAAATACGACAAATTTTGAACTCTTCCCAAATATCCACCTTCGACCATATTACTAAATCTCTGCAAAGATGCATTTTGGTGCTAAATGAAGCAAACCAGTCTGAAATAGTGAAAGATTTACGTATAACATTTGGTGGAGTTGTATACATCATGATGCTTCACAAATGATAACTGACAGGTGTTTAAACTGCCTCAACTCGCCTGACACGCTCAATTCCACGTTGCTGCTCCTTCTAAGAACTAGTAATCGACATATTGAACAGCTCCTCGAGACAAGAGCAGCAAAACAAGACCAGAGTGGCCAGCAGCACCAATGTTATGGAGAGCGCTCGCGGCTTCACTCCTCTCAAAACGGGCCTGAAAATGGCTTCCATCCCAAGCCTACCCGCACCAGCCAACCAACATCACTGGGGTCAGGCTTCACCGACACCAAAGCCACGGAGAAGCGTGCAAGCCAACGGGAGGGAGAGTATATTGCATGCTATTGATTGCAAGCGGTGGGAGTTGGCGCCATGTTGAGGCAGGCTCGAGGCGGACTTGGCCCATTTGGTCGCTCACCTCATCCGACTCGCCGAATATTTGGGTAAACAGGTCCAGGCCTCTTCGTATTCTGCGTGTGTATAGCTCCTCGGGTGTGTTGGCTGTGTAACTTCCTCGATATCGCACCCGCTTTCTTGTGTTTAACTTAAGAGCTTTGCCTGGGAACCTGAATTTCGCCATGGTCACATAAACTTAATGCAACGGAAACTGAGGTGCTTGTTCCCGCGTGATAAAAACTGCTTAAAGTTCCAGTAACGTTCTTCACTTCTCCAAAACACCCTCATTAAATTGAATACATGCGCTTAAAAAAACGCATAAAATACAAAAAATAAAAATATATAGTTTATTGATATAATATGAGGGATATAGAGGATAATGAGGTAGATAATAAGGAGGGAGAGTTTTTGGAAGAGCGTGAGGTCGCGGGGTGAAAGGTGGAGGCGCACAAGGCCGGTGCGCGCAGGAGCCCGCCAAACTGCGGCCAGGAGGGGCGCGGGGGGTCGCGGGGGGCCTCGTCAGGGGCGCCGCACATTATCCTCCCCCACACACACACACACACGCAACCCAACCCACTCACAACTACACCCATCGTTATATCCAACCTTATATACTTGCCCATAATTTGGCTTCTTATGCAGCGTAAGACGCCAATGTCTAAAAGCACGTGCAATTGTTTGTAAACAATCGTCGTTTCAGAAAACGTTTCTAAAGATTTCTCCGAAAAGAAACACAAATTCCATTTCACATCATCTTATGCAACATTGCGTCATTCCCAATAAGACATGTCTGGCCAGTTGTACGATTTAAAGTGACTAAACTAGGGGCCAGAAACCCATGTTGCTCTTGTTGCACCAGTTATCGGCTTGCAAGACATTCGAAATACAGAAGACGGACTAATACCAAACGTTCCGAAAGTCGAAATGTAAACATATGAAATAATAAGTACGTTTGATATAATAATTATGAGTTTTTCTATTAATTCATCAGAATAATAGTGTAAATATGTTAATAATTGTTAATGAACTTAAGAGTAGCATTAACCTAATGATTAGAGGTAATAGTTCAAATAGGTGGTGAATAGGATTCTAAATCTTAATAGAGTACACAACGTTCGTAAACGTTTACCATGCAAATGTGTATTGTAATAAATGAAGACATTATAATATTAATCGTGTTATAGTTTTTAAATTTCTTAGGATCAAACTGATTTTGTTAATATACTTTCTAATTAATAAATACAATTTTTCTTTTGTGTGGTTAATTTTTAACAATGGATTTTTAGTCATCTCACAATATAAAGTATGGAATACGATATATAGGGAGTGGCCGGATTACGTATTTTGTATGATCATTTAATATATTTAACATTTCATTCTAAATGATATGTCTGTATGTAAAGCCGCGAAATTAACAGATGAAGACATTAAATCATCATTCTTCACAATGGCCATGGCTGAGACTTGAGTCTTGGTAATATGCTGTTCCTGGTGTGACAAGGATGAATTAAAAGAGTGTTTGAGAGCAGCAGTGGTGTGCAGGTGCGGGTACTGGGTAGGTGGAGGGCCGTGCAGGTGGGTGTATGCCTTGTGTGGGGTGGGTACATGGGTAGACTGGGTAACATTACTCCACAAACACGGCACACTTCACCAGGCTGATGCAATCCTGCTCCTCCAGCAACGTTTCATCCAGAGCGTGCATTTTTTTGCCATATTATATTACACGTGAAGACGAATTGTGTACACTGGTATGATTGAAGGTGTATGAATTTTCTCAAAACAGTTACAACGATCTTGGAGTCATATTAACTTTTTGTTAATGATAGCTGGTTATTTTTAATTCTTCTCATATGCCATTTTCAGCGTACACCATCGCCAGACCGATATGGAATAATTCCTTAATTTTTCGGATGTTACAAATTTATTACCTTCGAAAAATGACTTTTTTATCGGGGACTGGAACGTTAAATATAATTAAGTTTCGATATTGCTGTATAGTGTCTTGTCTATGGAGGTAATAAAGTACAGCATATTTTATTTTTTTAACGATCGTGATAGATGACTGCTTGGAATGGGGAACCCATATAGCTATATAGAAAAGAATTCGAATAAACATTATTCGACGAACATTAAAGGATCCCCCACACACATTAAAGGGTCCCGCCAATGCAAGATTAAAGTCATTTGCATCATCTACCACCCTTCTATTCTACTTTGTTTTTTTTACAATGAATGATTAAAGCTTGTGAACCTCTTTAAGCTCCTCAGATAATGGAGAGGAACCGAGGGATACTGCAGACATTTCCCCTCTGGACCAACACACTGGGGTGTTGGAATATGAAACTGGCAGCCCTTAGATCTGTGGCACTGTCGATGAGCTTAGAACCCAACACTTTGTAAAAACAATTTGGCAGACTTACCCCAGGATACAAGGAGTTTCCAATCCTACGGAGACAAGTGTGTACAGATGGCCCAGTTCCCGTATTGGACTTGACAGTTTCCCTATGATAGCAGACACAACCTGCATGGCTAACACTCGAGGAGATATATAGGTATCAGCTGGAATCTATACATAGAGATTCTCGTAGTACAATTGCCTTCGTTCTGAACTCACAATCGTGGATCCCAAGTTCGATTCCCGGGCAGGACAGAAATGTCTGAGCATGTTTCCTTTCACCTAATGCTTCAGTTTACTTAGCAGTAAATAGATACCCAGGAGTTGGGCAACTGTTGTGGGGTTGCGTCCTGAGGAAGGTTCCACCTTGGAGGGACCTCGACGAAAGCCTCAACTACACATCTGACTGGAGTAACGTGGTGAGTGAGGTACCTCAAAGTTCCATTTTTAGGCCAACCTCAATGTTTGAGGTTGGCCCAAAAATGGAACTTTGAGCCTAACTTTACATTTTTCAGCCAACCTCTGTTTCATTTCATTAGTGATATGGATGAGAATATTACAACCACATCATGAAATTTGCCGATGACTCTAAGATTTATTGTAAAGTAGGAAGTGAACATGATATTGAGGCCTAACATAGAGATCTATACGAACTCCACAAATGGTAAGAAGACTGGCAAATGCTTTTTAATATCGAAAAATGAAAGACCATGCATGTGGGGCATAACAACCCACGCCACAACTACGAAATCAAGAACATTACCTTGCAGCAGATGAGGAAGAAAATGATCTTGGAGTCAAAATCCACCAATCTCTGAAAGTTGCAAACAAGTAGGAGCTGCAATAAAAAGAAATTAGCAACAGTCAAACGAACCTTTGACTTTAAGGAAAAGATAGTTATTCAATTGTATAAATCTCTGGTGCGCCCCCATTTTGATTATTGTATCCAAACATGGAGACCTCATCTTCAGAAAGATATATCTTCTCTGGAAAAAGTTAAACACCGGACGACAAAAATAATTCCAGAATTAAATCGACTCTCATATCAGGAATGATTGAGGGCCACAGGTTTCACAACATCGCAAACCAGATATGACAGGGCTGATCTCATCGGAACTTTTAAAATACTGAACACTTTGAAGGATATTGATCCAGACAACTTCTTTAAAAGGTCAGATGTAACACAAACAAGGAACAACAGTTTCAAGCACACGAAGCTTCATTGTAGAAGAGAAAACGGGAGATGCTTTTTCAACCATAGAGTTATAAACCCATGTAACTGCCTACCCTCCGGGAAAAACTGAAAGGCTAGACCTGACTTGCCTAGAAAAGAGGAGAGGATACATGATAGAGAAGTATAGAGGCGTATTTCCAAACCTCTCACCATAAGGGTGAGAGGTTTGGAAAAAGAGGAAATGTCCACAATGAATAACAATATAAGAAGAGGGCATGGGTGGAGAGCATGTTAGAAATTTTCTTTTGGCGAAGTGAGAAAATTAAAGGAACTAAAGGAGCAGGTTAATATAGAGGAGAACTCTATTAATAATTTTGATGGAGAAGATAGTGCGAAAAACATCTGGAGGGAAAAATACATCATCAGTATGGGTTCAGAGATGGCAAATCTTACCTCACATGATTAATTAAATTCAATGACCAGGTGATAAAAATCAGACAAGAAAGAGGAAGGCGGGCAGACTGCATAATTTGTTATTACAAGAAAGCCTTTGACACAGTACGCCATAGGAGACTAGTGCACAATCTAGAGATGCAGGCAGGAGTGAAAAGGAAGGTACTCCAGTGGATAAGGGAATACCTAAGAAACAGAAGACAGCGAGTCACTGTGAGGGGTGAGGTCTCAGAGTGGCAAGGCGTCACCAGTGGAGTCCCACAGGGTTCAGTCCTTGGACCTATACGGTTCCTGATATATGTAAATGATCTCCCAGAGGGAATATACTCGTTCCATTCAATTTTTACTGATGATGCAAAAATTATGAGGAGGATTAAGACCGAGGAAGACAGAAAGAGGCTACAAGTTGACCTAGACAAACTGAAGGAATGATCAAACAAATGGCTACTAAAGTTTAACACAAGTAAATGTGACATAATGAAACTAAGCGTAGGAAATGGGAGGCCAGACATTAGATATCGAATACAAGACGAAGTCCTCACCGAAACGGTCAGAGAGAAAGATCTAGGAGTTAATATTACACCCAACCTGTCTCCTGAAGCCCACGTCAAAAGGATATCATCAGCAGTATAAGAGGTTGGCCAACATTAGAACTGCCTCTAGAAATTTGTGTTAGGAATCATTTAGAACCTTGAATACCACATATGTAAGACCAATCCTGGAGTATGTAGTACCAGCATGGAGTCCGTGCCTTGTCAAACATAAGACGAAGCTGTAGAAGGTTCAAAGGTATGCCATTAGACTAGTTCCAGAACTAAGAAGAACTAAGAATTCACGAAGGAAGGCTGCGTGAATGACATCACGTCATTGGTAGACAGAAGAGCTCGTCGAGACATGATTACCACATACAAAAATTCTCAGGGGAATTGACAGGGTAGATGAAGACAGATTATTTAACATGGGAGGTACACGCACAAGGGGACACAGGTGGAAACTGAGTACCTAAATGAGCCACAGACATTATAAAACCTTGTTTAGTCACAGTAGTTAATAAGTGGAATGCATTAGGAAGTGATGTGGAGGAGGCTGACTCTATACACAGTTTGAAATGTAGATATGATAGAGCCCAGTAGGCTCAGGAACCTGTACACAAGTAGCTTGACAGTTGAGAGCCGGGACCAAAGAGCCAAAGCTCAACCCTATAAGCAACTAGGCGAATACAAGTAGGCGAATAGAGCTTTTCGGCTGAGTGGACAGCGTTCAGGGGGTCGTAGTCCTAACGACCCGGGTTTCATTCTCGGCGTAGGCAGAAACAAATGAGCAGTGTTTCTTTCACCCTGGTGCCCCTATTACCTAACAGTAAACAGGTACATGAGAGTTAAACAGCTGCTATGGGCTTCTTCCTGGGGATGTGTGTATGTGTGTGTGGGTGTGTTAGAGAGAGATATAGTTAGACATATAGTAGGCATAATATATGACAGATCGGTTTAAAAAGGCGGGATCCAAGAGGTAATCGCTCGATTCTGCAGACACAAATAGTGCAGACGATTCAAGAAGCATCAGGGTCCGGAAATATTGGTATTGGAGATAGGAGGCGACTGAAAAGCACAGTCCAGGAGCTCAAGCCCACCCTGCATGTACACAGATGAATACATAATACACAGTGGCGCACATATTGCTGTCACTTGGTGTAGCAGTCGAGCAGGTGTTGGTGTATAGCGTGACACCTGGCAGTCTAAGTGTAGGAGGAGGGGGGGGGTTGAAGTAGGGGGAGGGACGGTGATAATACTCACTCCCTTCCACTCACTCACTCACTCACCTCACTCACTCACTCACTCACTCACTCACTCACTCACTCACTCACTCACTCTCTCTCTCTCTCTCTCTCTCTCTCTCTCTCTCTCTCTCTCTCTCTCTCTCTCTCTCTCTCTCTCTCTCTCTCTCTCTCTCTCTCTCTCTCTCTCTCTCTCTCTCTTTCTAATAATCGTAGAACCTCCTCAACCCTGGAGGTGTACCATGCCTAATTCACTCTACCATAGATTCAATCAAATTAGTAAGTCCTATGGTACCTAGACATGGATAGCTTTTCCAAAAGTCATTCACAGGGTCATCAAAAACTCCCAACTGACATCCCTTCAACAGGTCGTAGTGTCAATGGAAGCTTGGCTAATGTTACGGAAAATTAGCTTTTACAAGTATATCTTTTAGGGGTTTATCTTTGAGCCATGCTATCAAAGGACGTAAAAGTGGGAAGTTCTGCCATGGAGAATGTTCATTCAAATTCAAGTACGTTTATTGAGACAATAAAATACATCTCAAAAAGAGATAGAGTAGCTTAGGCTATTTCGTGGCCTAAAATCAATCCCATAAGTTGATCAGTTTTCGTATTCCCGGAAAATAGAATGGGAGGATTAGCATCTCATTAGCGTCTCGGGATCTCACTGTATGTAATAATATTTGTCTGTAGACGATGAGTTAAAATAACGTGACTGAAGATATGAAGATTAAACCACACAGGAGAAAATGAGGAGACGACGACGTTTCGGTCCGTCATGCTGTGGACCATTAATAAGGCGATTGTGCGGTCCACACAATCAACTTGATAATGGTCCAGGATGGACCGAACCGTCGTCGTATCCTAAGTTTCTCGTGTGTGGTTTAATCTTCAATTCTTGTTTTGTTTTGTCATCTGTTTTTATTTTGGCGTCTTGTAGTATCTATGACAGCTTCATTCTCGAACCGTTATTCATAACCTTCTTTACTCGTCTAGTTACCCATTATCACTCAAGAAATCGCTGCCTTACTCCTAAGCCATTAGACTTAAAAGAATAATAAGTAACGAAGATAAACTACAAGACGAAGAAAAATCTGTATGGAATCATTTCAGAAATAGAGGTTACGAGTAACCTCTATTTCTGAAATGATATGAGGTGCACCAAATAAATACTAAATGATATGAGGTAAACTACCACTCACATGATGAGTATGGGGTGCACAATAAACTACCACTCACAGGATGAGTATGGGGCGCACAATAAACTACCACTCACAGGATGAGTATGGGGTGCACAATAAACTACCACTCACAGGATGAGTATGGGGTGCACAATAAACTACCACTCACATGATGAGTATGGGGTGCACAATAAACTACCACTCACAGGATGAGTATGGGGCGCACAATAAACTACCACTCACAGGATGAGTATGGGGTGCACAATAAACTACCACTCACAGGATGAGTATGGGGCGCACAATAAACTACCACTCACAGGATGAGTATGGGGTGCACAATAAACTACCACTCACAGGATGAGTATGGGGTGCACAATAAACAAGTTGCCTAGCCGGCGGCAACAATAAAATAAAATCATTGTTTCCCAAACCACACATACAGTCCCCTAATTTCTTCCCCTGTCATAATTACGGTATTTACTTTTCTCTTCTGATACGTATATATGCTTCCTATAGTGTTTTTTTCTGCCATATAACTATTTATTATACACACATATAAATATGTGTGTATTTTCTTATTATACACATATAAATATGTGTGTATTTTCTTCATTATACACACACATTCCCCCCCAATACATTATTCCCTACCATTTGTCTACTTACCTCGTGCAACACCTAAATTCCCATATTTTCTTCCTGGCCTCACCCATATCCAGCCATGTATATTGCTTCCCACTTCTACATTAGTTTCCCCTCATCTTACACAGCTCGTATTATAATATGTTGTTGGGGTACTTGGTTAGGGGCCCTGCAGTAGGCTACTTGAACCGGTTATAGATTATTTAACGCCAAGTGTATTGATTAACAGTTTGTGTATGTTGCGTGTGTTGCGGCGGTCATTAGCGTGACCCCAGGGAGTGCTACCATGAGGTAACAACGTACATAGCACACTGCTACGGGCTCACCATAGCCCGTGCTGCTTGGAACTTTTTGTTCCAAGAAGCGAATCTTTAACAACAACAACAACGTACATAGCACTTGCTTTCTCCTGCATATCGCCAAGTTCTTCCCTGCAGTGCCTACATTTCCCAGTTTTATTCCTTGCCTCACACACATTTCATTAGTCTATTTCCTGATCTATCTGAATTTCTTCTATATCTGGTTCTTTCAGCAAAAAAATTTTTATTCTCCATTAATTAAACTTGTATATTATTCTCCTTAATTTTTTGTTTTGTTTACTTTATGGCCACAATTATGATCTACGTGTTAGTGCCTATATTGTACTCCTTTTATCTACACATTCTCCACTGTTCCTGTATCATGTATGTATTCTTGCACAAATAAATTATTATTATTATTATTATTATTATTATTATTATTATTATTATTATTATTATTATTATGACAATGTCTTGTCACAGACATAATTACATAGGATAAAACCCACACTTATGTATTTGTGTGGTTTGTATAATATAAAAATATAATATAAAGAATTTAAGTACACCAAGTCTTTCGCACTCTCCTTAGTGCATTATCAAGTTATGAGTATATTGTAAGTCGTGTTCAAATCATATACTTAGAGCTTGATAACGCACAATTAGAGTGCGAAAGACTTCGTGTATTTCAATTATTACATAAACTACATAAATACATGTGTGAGTTTGTAATTCTATTATTATTATTATTTCACCCACGGAACAATAGATTCAAGCTCAATAAGCCACAATTAATGTTGGGCAGAAAGCAGGGAATGTTTTTCACGCATGTGGTAATAAACCCTTGGAATTGGCTCTACCTACCAAAGCCGTAGCATCCAAGGCATTAAGCCTTTGGTTTAAAATTCAGCAGGACAAATTTCTTAAGGATAATGGGAGAACCAATGACAAGCTGCCGACTTCTTGTCCACGTCGAAGACGCTTTAGAAATGGTGGTCCTCGGGTAAATTCAGGCAAATAAAGACAGTGTTGAATATAATCTTTGGCAATTAAGTAGAATTCTTAATAGAGTTATTAGACGAGATCACTCTTAAATGATTTGAAGAAAGAATAGTATAAACAGTAACTAACATAGCTATTGGGTAGCATTTAGATAAATTCAGGTAAATTTATTGCCACACTTTTCCCTGATTTTTTCCTCCTACAACAACATTCCTATATACTTTATTCCCTCCTCCAACTTTGTTTTTCATTTCCGTTTTCGTCATATAATGTACACCAATGACATGGATGAGAATATTACAAACTACAATACATCATCAGCTTTGCAGATGACACTAAGATTGATAGTAAAGCTACAAGCGAAAATGATATTGAGGCCTTAGAAAGAAACAAAGATATCTATATGGTACAAATGGTCAGACGACTGCCAAATGCCCTTTAATATTGAAAAATCCACGAAGCAACTTGTGGACGGTTAACTCTACCGTCCAGCCCAAGTGGCTGGACACAAGAAAAAAGGTTGAGCTGAAGTGGAAAATATAAACCTTGGGCATAGTCAAACGAACCTTTGACTTCAAGGAAAAGAAAGTTGTCATTCAACTAAACAAATCTTTGATACATCCCCGTCTGGAGTACTATATCCGAGCATGGTGACTGTTTTGGAGTAAGCTCAACCCTGAGCAACGGAAATCATGCCAGAACTAAATCAACTCTCATACCAGGAACGGTTGAGGTCCACATTGACTAGCAACATTGCAAACCAGACATAACAGGGGAATCTCAGCGAAACCTTTAAAATACTGAACAAGTTTGAGGATATTAATCCAGACCTGGTGTTTAAATAGTCCGATGTAACGCATACAGACTGGAACAGCCTCAAGCTCAACAAGCCGATATATTGGACAGAAAACAAGAGATGTTTTTCACCCATAGGATTATAAACCCATGGAACCGCCTACATGCCGGAGCCGTAAATGCCTAGACATACTTCAGTTCAAAATTTACCCGAGGGCCACTAATACTAGTGGCCTCGACGAGGACAGGAAGCCGGTGGCTTGTCAAAGGTCCCCCAATTTGCCCTGATGATCTTTTCCAGTTGTATTTTAAAACCCAATCGTTTCGGGATTTACGGCTTCGGCGGGTAGGTGGTTCCATGGGTTTATAACCCAGTAGGTGATAAAGCATCTCCTGTTCTCGGTCCTACATTGTGGCTTGTTGAGCTTGACACCGTTGTTCCTTGTTCGTGTTATATCTGACCTTTAGAAGAAATTGTCTCAAGAAGAATTTTGTAAGAAAAACCCAACTAGAAAAATTCCTCAGGAACAATGGGGGGGGGGGGAGACCTTTGACAAGCTCCCTGTCCCCGTCAAGGTCACTAGATAGTGGCCCTCAGGTAAATTCAGGTATAGATATCCCGGGTGTTAATAGGCAGCTCTGATTAATATGCGAGTTACATAGTGCTATAAGTAATACGCATGTTTAGCAATCCCAGGAGGATAGTAAACTGTTCTTGAAGATACGTTCCGCCTATAAGAGCTTTGTCAAATCTTAACAGATATGCATAGGGCTCTATAGATATATTGGCTTTCATTTTTTTCCGTAATTACTTACTAATTTATTTGAATGATAATATGCACATTTCTCAGATTTCTTCCCTGTGCCACCTAAACTTCCCTAGTTTATTTCCTTCCTCATCCATTTTCCACGGATTTCTTCCTTCCTGTTTCATCCATGTCACATCTCTAATTTTCTATTATCTTATCTTTCACGAACTAATTTTTGTGTGTTGCAACATTCCCCGTTACAATGGCTACGTCCTCGACTCACAATAGATAAGAGCCCAGTAGGCTCAGGAATCTGTACACCAGTTGAGACGCGGAACCAATGAGCCAAAGCTCAACCCCCGCAAGCACAACTAGGCGAGTACAATCAGGGATCCCTCATTCTATTCCCGGGCGGAACAGATATGGTTGAGCAGGTTTCCTTTCAGCTAATGCTGCTGTTCATCTAGCAGTAGCACCCAGGAGTTAGACAATTGTTGCCAGGGTTGTATCTTGGGCAAGGTCAGTAGTTCGAACATGGAGGGACCTCGATACTAAAGTAAATGTGAGTGAGTACTCATCTGGTTGTGCTTGCAGGGGTTGAGCTTGGTCCCGCCTCTCAACTGTCAATCAACTGATGTACAGGTTCCTGAGCCTATTGAGCTGTATCATATCTACACTTGAAGCTGTGTATGGAGTCTGCCTCCACCACGTCACTTCCTAATGCATTCCATTTATCAGCTACTCTGACACTAAAATAATTTATTTCTAATGACTCTATGGCTCATTTGGGCATTCAATTTCCATCTGTGTGCCACCTTGTGATAAATAGCTTGTCTTTATCTACCCTTTCAATTCCTTTGAGAATCTTTTGTGGTGAATCTTGAATCTTGTATGTGATCATGCCCCCCCCTAACTCAGTGTGTGTGTTTTTTTCCTTTCCCCGACAATGGGAATTATAATTATTATATTGTGGATAACTAACTGTTTCTTTTCTGACACAATATTTTACAGAACTATTTAACAGGTTCCTTGTGACGGCCTTCCGTCAGTATATACAGTATAGTATACTATATTGATTGATGAAGATGAAGCCACCGAAAAGGTGGCACGGGCATGAATAGCTCGTAAGTGGTGGCCCTTTTGAGCCATCACCAGTATCAATAGATGATACTGGAGATCTGTGGAGGTGCGACTGCACCCTGCATGATGGGAGATGTCTCCTGTCAGTATACTATATATACTCTGGTAGGCTATATAGTCGCTATGACTTATCTCTATCCCCTGATAATTCCCCCCTTCCTTTCCCTCGAGTTATAAATTCCTTTAATTCCATCCATAATAGGCCTACAGCTACATTTTCCAGATTTCTTTCCTATCATACATTCATATTCATTTCCCTACAAAATCCTCTTTTCTATACTTTTTCCACTGCTATATGTTCATTACATTGGTGTCTTCCTTCATACAGCTACAGTCCCATGATTTCCTGTCTGACCAGCATTACTTCTCCCATACAACCTCCCTGCCATACCCGCATTACTTCTCCCATACAACCTCCCTGCCATACCAGCATTACTTCCCCATACAACCTCCCAGCAATACCAGCATTACTTCCCCATACAACCTCCCTCTCATACCCGCATTACTTCTCCCATACAACCTCCCTGCCATACCAGCATTACTTCCCCATACAACCTCCCAGCATTACTTCCCCATACAACCTCCCTGCCATACCAGCATTACTTCCCCATACAACCTACCTGCCATACCAGCATTACTTCCCCATACAACCTCCCAGCAATACCAGCATTACTTCCCCCCATACAACCTCCCTGCCATACCAACATTACTTCCCCATACAACCTCCCTCTCATACCAGCATTACTTCCCCCATACAACCTCCCTGCCATACCAGCATTACTTCCCCCATACAACCTCCCTCTCATACCAGCATTACTTCCCCCAAACAACCTCCCTCTCATACCAGCATTACTTCCCCCATACAACCTCCCTCTCATACCAGCATTACTTCCCCCATACAACCTCCCTCTCATACCAGCATTACTTCCCCCATACAACCTCCCTCTCATACCAGCATTACTTCCCCCATACAACCTCCCTGCCATACCAGCATTACTCCCGCTATACAACTTGAAAGCCATAGACTGGGAAGCATATGAAGCTAAAACAGAAGATTTCTGGACCTGTAAATTTGTAGACCTCATCCTGGAAACATTCTTGTATCAACATGTTAAACAAGCTACGAGGATGAGGGAAGGGGACGTTCCCTCCTTGCTAGATTTGATATTTACCAGGAAGAAGGAAGAAACATTTGACATTCAGTACCTTCCTCCCTTGGGTAAAAGTGACCATGTCTTTTTGGGAATAAAGTATGCAATGCATTATAATCTGGAAGAAAATATGAAGGTTGATGCAATTGAAAAACCTGACTTTAGGAGAGGACATTATGGCAACCTTAAAAAAAATTTCAGTGGGTATAATTGAACAAACTTGTTGCTAGGCAAGGAAGTGAATGAGATGTATGTCAAATTTTGTGAAATATATGATAAAGGCACAAACAAATTTATACCAAAACAGAGAAGCAGAACTAGGAAACAGGATTGGTTCAACAGTAAGTGCGAGAGGGCCAGAGACCAAAAGACACAAAAATGGAATCAATACAGGAAGAGGCCAAACCCCCAAACATACCAGCGATACAAAGATGCGAGGAACAACTACACGGCAGTGAGGAGAGAGGCAGAAAGAAATTTTGAAAAAGGGATTGCAGACAAATGTAAAACAGAACCAGGTCTATTCTATAAATTCATTAACAACAAATTGCAGGTAAAGGATGATATACAGAGGTTGAAAATGGGAAATAGATTCACGGAAAATGAAAAGGAAATGTGTGAAACATTAAACGAAAAGTTCCAAAGTGTTTTTGTACAAAATGAAATCTTCAGGGAACCAGATACAATAAGAATTCCAGAGAACAACATAGAGCACATAGAGGTGTCTAGAGACGAAGTGGAAAAAATGCTCAAGGAGCTAAATAAAAACAAAGCAGTTGGTCCAGATGGAGTTTCACCATGGGTTCTGAGAGAATGTGCACCTGAGCTCAGCATTCCTCTTCAACTGATTTTTCAGGCATCCCTGTTTACAGGAGTTGTAGCTGATGTGTGGAAAAAGGCTAACATAGTTCCAATCTACAAAAGTGGAAGCAGGGAAGACCCCCTTATAGACCGGTATCATTGACAAGTGTAATAGTCAAAATATTGGAAAAAATAATTAAAACTAAATGGGTAGAACACCTGGAGAGAAATAATATAATATCAGACAGACAGTATGGTTTTCGATCTGGAAGATTCTGTGTATCGAATTTACTCAGTTTTTATGATCGAGCAACAGAGATATTACAGGAAAGAGATGGTTGGGTTGACTGCATCTATCTAGACCTAAAAAAGGCTTTCGACAGAGTTCCACATAAGAGGTTGTTCTGGAAACTGGAAAATATTGGAGGGGTGACAGGTAAGCTTCTAACATGGATGAAAAATTTTCTGACTGATAGAAAAATGAGGGCAGTGATCAGAGGCAATGTATCGGACTGGAGAAATGTCACAAGTGGAGTACCACAGGGTTCAGTTCTTGCACCAGTGATGTTTATTGTCTACATAAATGATCTACCAGTTGGTATACAGAATTATATGAACATGTTTGCTGATGATGCTAAGATAATAGGAAGGATAAGAAACTTAGATGATTGTCATGCCCTTCAAGATGACCTGGACGAAATAAGTTTATGAAGCACCACTTGGCAAATGGAATTTAATGTTAATAAATGCCATGTTATGGAATGTGGAATAGGAGAACATAGACCCCACAAAACCTATATATTATGTGAGACATCTTTAAAGAATTCTGATAAAGAAAGAGATCTAGGGGTGGTTCTAGATAGAAAACTATCACCTGAGGACCACATAAAGAATATTGTGCGAGGAGCCTATGCCACGCTTTCTAACTTCAGAATTGCTTTTAAATACATGGATGGCGATATACTAAAGAAATTGTTCACGACTTTTGTTAGGCCAAAGCTAGAATATGCAGCGGTTGTGTGGTGCCCATATCTTAAGAAGCACATCAACAAACTGGAAAAGGTGCAAAGACATGCTACTAAGTGGCTCCCAGAACTGAAGGGCAAGAGCTACGAGGAGAGGTTAGAGGCATTAAATATGCCAAAACTGGAAGACAGAAGAAAAAGAGGTGATATGATCACTACATACAAAATAGTAACAGGAATTGATAAAATTGATAGGGAAGATTTCCTGAGACCTGGAACTTTAAGAACAAGAGATCATACAGTAGATATAAACTAGCTAAACACAGATGCTGAAGAAATATAAGAAAATTCACTTTCGCAATCAGAGTGGTAGACGGTTAGAACAAGTTAGATGAGAAGGTGGTGGAGGCCAAGACCGTCAGTAGTTTCAAAGCATTATATGACAGAGTGCTGGGAAGACGGGACACCACGAGCGTAGCTTTCATCCTGTAACTACACTTAGGTAATTACAATAACCACAAATACTGTAATAATGCTCTATCCTTGGGAAAATGCAGAAAAATGGCTACAATTATACTTTGTCCTGAATTGTGATGCTGTGTACTGTATAGGGAGTGATTATATTCAAATTTCATCATAATCCATGAAGTAAAAGCTCAGTTAATGAAATGTATGAATCCATTCAGATTAAAATATCATTTTAAGAATAAGATTGTATAAGGTAATAAACCATAGCTGTCATTAATCCTTTTATCATCACATAAAAAAATAATACATACTGAAATAAATTATTAAATACATAAGAGCTCATCTTAGCATTTTAGATACCTCTGATTGGAACTACAGAATAAATCTGCATTATGTTCCATTTACACAATTTTTATTTTAATAACCTATTGTACATTCTTGTAAATGTTTAAATAAATAAATATTACTGTATATTAGCATTTTTAAGTTCTTATTCTTAACAACACTAGGTTGGTAAGTTATTAAATATAATTGAAAACTGAATTACACATCATCATTAAGTCGTGTACTAAAAAGAGAGTGACTGATTGATGAAGATTAAACCACCAAAAAGGTGGCACTGGCATGAACAGAAGACAGAATGTGCAGAAGAGAGAAAGGTACAAGCAAATATGCAGAGTAAAAGAGTGAGAAGAGAGGTGAGGGGCAGCTAAAAGAAAGGTAAGAACTTACCTTTATCTTCCCTGCTCCTTACATCTCTTTTCACTCTCTTACCTTGTATTTGCCTGTACTTTCCTCTTTTCTGGTGCATGACTTGATAACGGTCCAGGACGGACTGAAACGTCATCATTTCTTCCCTTTCTGATGTGTGGTTTGGTCATTATATCTTTAGCCATGTTATTGTGACTCATTGCCTCTGATACAACATCCATCACCTGTAATTTGCTTCATAAAAATCTAAGTTTGCTGGTAATTATCTCGGAATAAAATAAAAGAGTACAGAACAGTGCTATGAGCTTGGATAATGTATATTTGCACCTACCCAATTTTACGTTTTAACAATGAAGTTTGATTTTTAATTATTATTAAGAACCTTAGTATACAACAGTGTGTTTCTCTATTTTATGAGGGATTACAGAGCATAGGTCAAGAGTTAGATGCAAGTTTACATTTTATCAACAACTCACAGGATAATTGGTCCTATTGTAAAAGAAATAAAATACAAAATATGGAATGCAAGTCAAGTCCCTGCACTAACAAACTTTGCATAGAGTATAGGGGATATCTTCTAATATTTCTTTAGTTTTAAAAGGTAACAACTTGACATAATGTTGCTAGTCATTCATTTGAATGCTAACAAGCATTCCAGCTGTAGTGCATTACAAGAGATGGTTTATATTACAGGGGTAAAATATTATATTTCATAAGCCTCTTAATAACAGAATCAACCCTAGAACACATCTATGTTTGGACTAAACCACTAGAGTCGACCTGAATGTGTTAATTTCTTAATACTAAACATGATAATACAGTACTATATTCAGATTCCAACATATGCAATTTTTGCTTAAATATTTAGAGTAACAAGAATTGGAACTGTCTAATTTTTTTCATCTGTTGTGTTCTAATTTGGGCTGGGAATAGTGTGTATTTCTAACAAACCAAATAAAAAAGAAATGCCTTTTCGAAATTATCACAGTGGAGAATTCTGAAATATGTCTGTTTTCTGGCACAACTTGTAGAAAGATCCGTATTTAGTATCAAGTGATGCTCAAGAGAACCCCATCAGCTATGACATCACAACTAACTCCATCACAAAGAACCAACAAAGACCAAGGACCAAGGGAAATGAATGGGCCAAGGTTGAAGAAGTAATTATCATGCTGAGATTGACAACCATGATGAAAGTAAGATTTGAAGGAATCTCCATGGCACAAAAAGCCCTCAGCCAAGATATTCACTGCTACTACTGTAACAAACTGGCACAAAAATAGTGACAGGAATCAACAAATCTAATAGGGAAGAATTCTTGAGATCTGGAACAAGAGGTCATAGATTTATGCTAACTAAACAGAGCTGCCAAAGAAATACAAGAAAATTCACTTTCACAGAGTGATAGACAATTGGAACAAATGAGGTGGTGGTGGTGGAGGCCAAAACTGTCATTAGTTTCAAAGCATTATATGACAGTCATGGGAAGATGGGACACCATGCTTGTAACTCTAATCGTGAAACATCACTTAGGTAATTACACTTACATGTTTATGTACTTATACATACACACACAGTCACATGCACTATTATAACCTTCAGACACAGGCCTCCTCACATCAGTGACAAAAACCCATTGCACTACCCAGGAAAGTGGAAAATCTTGAAAGGAAACCCTCAAAAGAGGACATCAAAAGCCCAGAAAAGAAGCTAAACTCTGGTGGTTGAGGTTTGCTCTTGTTCTAGGAAAGGAGACTTTGAAAGAAAGCCAAAACAGCCCAAGATCAGCGGACATTTGAGGCAACCAGCATACACACAGTGCGGTGGTTAAGTGCAGTTGTCTCAAAACTGAATGGTCCAGGGTTCAATTCTGAAGCAAGGCGAGACATTTTGTGTCCATTATCTTACACCCGATACTTTAGATTTTTATGAACGAACCATCAGGTTATTTCAGGTTGGATTTAATTCTCCAGTGTCTACCTAGCACAAATATGGCCTCGCAGGGATGTTCAAAAGCTTTCCTATCGTACCAATGCAGAATGTTGACGTACTTTTAACTTTCACGATTCTGTACAAATGGTTCATGAAGGATCTTACTTATTAACATAGCAACCAAGTGAGATAGCTCTGAAGAATAAACCCAGGAAAAGTGGGCAACAATATACACAATGGACCATTAAATCTTCAAAATTTGCTTTGCAAACAAAAATGTCCCATTTGAAGTTATATTTTTTAAAGATGCTCAAGTAAGTAATTATCAAAAGAAGGCACCAAACCGGGAAGGCTATGTAGCACCATCAAATACGCAAAATAATCAGAGGGCGCTAAATATCACCAAGGATGCCAATACGAGAACAAAAACGCATAAGGCGAACGATATCAAAAGTATCCGAGTCACCAAGAATTCTATCGAGGGACAGGTGACCGCGAGGGGCGGTCGGAAAGCACGACACACGCTCGTCCTGGAAGTCAGGACATTCAAGAAGGACATGCACGACCATAAGAGGGACAACGCAACTAGGACAATAAGGAGCAGGGCGGTGCTCCATCAAGTGACCATGGGTTAAGCGAGTATGGCCAATACGCAACCTCGCTAGAGCTGTTTCCCACCGCCGGTTACGGTGGAAGGAGGACGGCCACGAGGAAACACAACATTTAAGAGTACGTAGCTTGTTACCAGTAACAGACAACCAAGAAGCCTGCCAACGGGTAAGGACTGAGGAATGGATAACCGGGTAAAAGTCGGAATACGGAATGCCTTTACGAGAGATGGGACAAGAGCGGACAGCTTCCTTAGCGGCAGCATCCGCACGCTCATTTAAAGACACGCCAATATGGCTGGGAACCCAACAAAACTCAACCGACTTAAATTTACTGTGAACGAGAAACAGCCAATGCTGGATC
Organism: Procambarus clarkii; assembly: GCF_040958095.1. Classification (NCBI taxonomy): domain Eukaryota; kingdom Metazoa; phylum Arthropoda; class Malacostraca; order Decapoda; family Cambaridae; genus Procambarus; species Procambarus clarkii. The sequence continues at coordinate 17,619,547 of NC_091219.1, forward strand.
TCGACAACTACCGGATGAACTGGATTAAAGCACCCGAGAGCCATGAGGGCACTACGAGAGTCAACAACAACCACAAAGGAAGACTGACAACGAGAAAGCAGGAGACGAAGAGCATAGAGAATAGCATAAAGTTCCGCTGTAAAGATGCTAGTCTCCGGAGGCAAGCGACACATATAAGTGCGATCAGGAAAAACAACAGAGTAGCCAACACCGTCCGCTGACTTAGACCCATTGGTGAAGACAGAAACGGAGCGGGAGTGAGAAGAAAAGTGCTCGAGGAAAAGGCGTTTTAGAACTGTAGGAGGGGTAAAAGCTTTAGTGATACGAGTCAAGGATGTACAAAACCGCGGAAGAGGGACCCTCCACGGGGGCAAAGAAGGAACAACACGAGGAGAAACATCAGAAATACGAACGGAAAGAGAATCCTGCAGGCGAGATAACCGGACAGAAAGAGGGAGGTGGTGAAGAGGAACAGGAACCGCAGGAGGGGTAAAAGTTAAAGCACGACAGAGACGAGAGGAAGGATGTTGCAAGGACCGCGCAAGATAGCGAAGACAGTAGCGATCACGGCGGTCCTGGAGAGACAGGAAGCCAGTGTCAACATACAAGCTAAGGACGGGAGTCGAACGAAAGGCACCAGAACTGAGGCGCAACCCAGTATGGTGCAAAGCATCAAGACGGCGAAGAGTAGAAGGAGAAGCAGACGAGTAAGCAGGGCAACCATAATCGAGCTTAGACAGGACGAGAGAGGAATGTAAAGCAAGGAGAGTGCGCCTATCTGCCCCCCAAGAAGTATGGGACAAGACCCGAAGGAGGGTAAGGGACTTAGAGCACTCAACACGGAGGTAAGAGATATGGGGAGACCAAGACAAACGAGTGTCAAGGAATAACCCCAAAAGCTTCGCGGAATCTTTGTATTCAAGGGGATGACCATAAAGTGACAAAGAGGGACGAAGAACAACCCGTTTCCGCGTAAAAGTCATGGCACAAGTCTTAGAAGTAGAGAACTTGAAGCCATGACCTGTGGCCCAAGACGACACGGCATCAATCGCAAGTTGAAGCCGGCGTTGAAGGAGAGGCGAATCATCACCCTGACAACAAAGGGTAAGATCATCGACATAGAGAGCGGAGAAGACACCAGAAGGAAGAGAGGAAAGAAGACCATTGAGGGCAACCAGAAAAAGAGTAGTGCTCAGAACACTACCCTGGGGCACACCTTCGTATTGCTGAAAAGAGGGAGAGAGAGCGGTACCAAGGCGCACCCGAAAGGAACGACGAGAGAGGAAGCTGCGGAGAAAGAGAGGGAGATGACCACGAAGGCCAAAAGAATGAAGTTGAGATAGGATATGATAACGCCAAGTGGTGTCGTAAGCCTTTTCTAGGTCAAAAAGGACGGCAACAACGGAGGTCTTCGCAGCAAAAGCAGTACGTATATAGACCTCCAAGTTCACCAGGACATCTGTCGTGCTGCGGCACTTGCGGAAACCAAATTGAGAAGGGGAGAGGAGGTGATGGTGTTCCAGGAACCACATCAGACGAACGTTAACCATACGTTCAAAGAGTTTGCAGACACAACTTGTGAGAGCAATAGGGCGAAAGTCCTTAGGGGAAGTACCCAGAGACCCTGGTTTGCGAACAGGGAGGACAACGGCATCGAGCCAGTCCTCAGGGACTGACGACGACTCCCAGATCCGATTATACAGACTCAGTAAATACCGAGACGTGCTCGGAGGGAGATGGCGAAGCATCTCATAATGAATACCATCGGAGCCCGCCGCCGTAGAACCGCAGAGGGCCAGGGCAGAACGAAGTTCAGAGAGAGAGAAGGGATCATTATAGGGAAGCTGAAGATGAGTGCAGAAATCTAAAGGACGAGACTCAAGGACAGTTTTACGAAGAAGGAAAGATTGGGGAAGATGAAGACCAGAGCTAACAGAAGAAAAGTGGGAACCCAGTTCGGAAGCGACCTGCAACGGGTCCGCCACAAGAGTATCATGGAGGTGAAGGACCGGTGAAACATCGGGAACGAACTTACCCGCTATCTTGCGGATACGCTTCCAGATCTGGGCCAGAGGGGTTTCGGACGTAATTGTCGAGACATAAGATGCCCAACATTCACGTTTAGCCGTACGGATGGCCCTACGGGCCACCGCACTCGCTTTCCGAAAGAAAAGAAAAGAATCGGTCGTCTGCCTACGGCGGTGCTTCTTCCAGGCTGCACGCTTACAGCGGACAGCCCGAGCACAGTCCGCATTCCACCAGGGAACGCACTTCCGTGGACCCCGAGAGGAAGAGCGAGGAATAGAGCGGAGGGCAGCGTCGAAGACAGTGTCATGAAAAAGGAGGAGAGCGCGAGAGAGGGGCAGAAGGGAGAGGTCAGAGAGAGTAGCACTGAGGGAAAATAGGGTCCAGTCCGCCTTAGCAAACTGCCACCTAGGGAAAGAGAGGGAAGGGCGAAAAGAGAAAAAGGAAACAAGGATGGGGAAATGATCACTTCCATGGAGGTCATCAAGAACCTGCCATGTGAAATCTAAGTAAAGAGAAGAAGAGCAGAGAGAAAGATCAAGACAAGAAAGGGTGCGAGTTCGAGAGTCCAAATGAGTGGGCTCACCAGAATTCAGAAGAGACAGGGAAGAAGAGAGGAGAAACGGCTCAAGGAGGCGACCCCGGGTATTCGTCAGAACGTCACCCCAAAGAGAATGACGACAATTGAAGTCACCCAGCAGGAGCACAGGCTCCGGCAAGGAGTCTAGGAGGTGTTTCAAATCAGGAAGAGAGAGCGGGACACTCGGGGGGAGATAAATGGAACAAACTGTGTACCATTTCCCCACAAAGATACGAGCAGCAGAACAATGGAGAGGCGAAGGAAAAAGTAAAGGAACAAAGGGAACATCAGCCCGAATCAAGAGAGCAGAAGAATTAGAAGCCCCAGCAATGGCTGGGGGGGGGGGAGAGAAAGGAATAGCCACGAAAACGACCAGGACGAGCACCAAGCATCGGCTCCTGGAGACAGACACAAAGGGGCGAAAACCGCGAAACCAGAAGTTGGAGTTCGAGGAAATTGGCGTAATAACCTCGAACGTTCCATTGAAGAATGGACAACGACGAGAAGAGAAAGGACAAAAACAGAGAACAAGGAAGAAACAAAGGCGAAAGACCAACAGAGCACGTTAAAGAATATCAGGGTCGGGATCAGGGTCAGCAAAGTCAGGGTTAGGGGGCATGGGTAAACTGAGCAAAGACGGAGGGAAGGAAACGGGAGAACAGATCAGAGGTGGGCGGGCAGGGTCCGGAGGAGGAGGAGGAGGAGGAGGAGGAGGAGGAGGAGGAGGAGGAGGAGACAACGGAGAGGAGCAGTCAAGGACAGCAGCAGGAAGAGGGGGAGTAGAAAGAGAGGAGCGCACCCCAGCAAGAGCAGCAACCGAAAGGGAAGCAGGGGCCAAAGAAACCTCCATAGCAGGAACAGGGGGCGCAAGCACTGAAACGGGAGTGGAAGGAGCAACAGAGCCAGAAGGAGGAGCTGAGGAAGAAAGCGAAGCCTTCTTACCCGCCGGGGAAGAGGAAGGAGAGGAGCCAGGCTTACGCTTCTGACTTAAAGAGACCGGTGTCCCAGCAACTACGTACCGGGCAACGGATTCCAGTGTCTCAACAGGAGAAGCCGAACGAGAGCACACACGACGGCCGTTAGGAGAGCGATGGACATCCGCCCGCACCGACAGGCGGCGGGGAGAGCCGATAGATGGAGGAAGAGGATGGGAAGGAGGATCGGAGGGGGACGAGGAAGGAGACACAGAAGACACGACAGACCGGGTAGAAGGAAGGGGAACCCCAGACAGAGGACCAGGAGGAGGATCCTTCGAGAGAGAACCCAAAGGGACAGAGGAGGGGGCAGTGGGCGCATCAGGGTCCAAGGCCTGGAAACGGTTGTGAGTCTGAGGAAGGCGGGAAGGACGAGGAGAGGAAGAGCGCAACACTCGAGCATAAGAGATATTAGCATAAGGCGGGAGCCGGCGAACCTGGCGCCTCGCCTCAGGAAAAGATAAACGCTCCCGGTGCTTCAAGTTGAGGACGGCTGCCTCAAGCTTGTAATGGACACAAGCACGGGAGAAGGTAGGATGGGCCTCACCGCAGTTGAGGCAACGAGCCTGGGGAGAAGCGCACTCCGACTTAGAGTGACCTTCGCCACCACACAAAGGACAGAGAGAGACAGTCCCGGAGCAGCGGAGGGCACCATGCCCAAACCTCCAGCACTTGTTGCAGAGCCGAGGAGAAGGAATGTACTCCTGGACAGAGCACCTGGCACCAGCAAGAATGACAGAGGGTGGAAGGGTCCTACCATCAAAGGTAATCTTCACAACCCGGAGGGGTTGACGGCGACTACCACGAGGGGGACGAGTAAACGTGTCCACCTGGAGAATAGAATGGCCCTGGGCAGCGAGGATATGTCGAATATCGTCGTGGCAGTCGCGTAGGTCCCGAACACCGGTCGCAACATGGGGCGGGAGCAAAATAGTGCCAACACTGGCATTCAACTGAACGTTCTTCGAGACCCGAACGGGGGTCTCGCCAAGGCAGGATAAGGCAGCCAAGCGGGAAGCAGCATCCTGAGAAGGAGCAGCAACGACACGCGTACCGAGACGAGTGGGGTTAAAAGTAATGGAGGCATCCACGGAATCAATGAGATGTCGATGAAGGGAGAAATCGTCAGGAGGCGCAGAATCAAGAGGGAGGAGATCAAAATATTTGGCCCACGAAGCGGGACCAAACAAGGCTTGATAGGTAGCAGAACTGGAAGGAATCGAGCGAGGGCGGCCGTGACGAGAACGGCGGTGAGAACCCCCAGAGAGAGAGGGGTCAAAAGGCGCAGTAGTTACAACTAGAGAAGGAGCCGCGCCAGGGGACGAGGTAGTCACCACTGGGGGCTTGGGGCTCGACCCAACCACAGAGGAGGGAGGGGAGCCAGGGGAAGGAGTCAGAGAGGCCAAAGGAGGAGCAAGGTCGGGGCCCAATGCAGCGGAGGCTACAGAGCCCGGTCTTCCAATACGGACCGACTCGGGGGCTTGGTCGCCCACCCCACGAGCCTGAAAAGGTAAGCCAGAAGCAGCCGAAACAGGGGTTATCATCTTGACGAAATTACGAATTCACTCACGAATGTGCCCCCACACCCACCATGGAGCCACAATTAGAGGCAGGACACCCAACAAGAAGCTATCGCCGATCTTGTCGGGGCCTCCTAGGGGTGCGTCGTGAGTATACGCCCCACAAACGCCACCTTAAGAAACCGACAGTCCGTCGAGATCGGGTTCAGTGACGAAGTGGGGATTGACAATAAAAGGTTCCCCTCGCTCTCGACGTCGGGTACTGCAGTTCTACGGGTGCAAGAGTATGCCTCCTCAAGCACCCGGGCGTCAAAGTAGAAGAAGTCCAAGGGAAGAACCAGAACGAGCAAAAGGTCGGCAGGAAACGGCAAGCAGATAGGAGAAGAGGGGGGAGAAAAACGAAACAGAAGGAAAAGGAAAAGATGCCCAGCAGAATTGGAGAGGACGGCAGCAGGAGCACAAGGCTAGAAAAGGACAGAGGACTGTCCCAAGGAGCATCACACTCCGGCAGCCGCCCACTAAGCCCCCAGACGGCGACAACGAGCTGAGCGGGGAGGGGGTAAAGATGCTCAATTATTAATTTACTGGTATGTACCCTGAAGCATGCATCAAAATTGAAGTCAGGCAGATCAAATTGGCAAGGTCAAATACAAATAATTACCCACTTCCAACAAATGGTGAACCTGACATTTTTATCTACTGTATTATTATTCATAATTATAATAAATCTTTGTGCAATTATTTTGAATTTTCTTCAATATATTTTGTCTCATTTAATTTTCCACTTAATAAACAATTAATCCATTAAAAGAAGTTTCAAGAAGAGGTAAACTAATAAGAATAATGACCTGGTTAAAATGAAAACTTCTTATCCTGCTCATTTTGCAGGAAGCATATATCTGAAGACATTATCAATAAATTATTAATTATGCCTTTAAGAGGTTGTCAACGTCTTCACACAACACTGGCAGAAAGTTATGCAAGTGCACCTCATTATAAAGATATTTATGCTACAACAGGTAAATGTAAATAAATTATATAAAGCATAACTGGTTCACTAGTTAAATAATAAAAATAATTACCCGTAGTTTAAAACTTTAAATACATACCGGTAATTCATAAATAAATTATAATCTAGATATAACTAATACTGTATTGCTTATCATAGGGTAAACTTCTTGTATTTTTAATATAAAACACTGTTAATGGGTTATGTTTGACATCCATCATGCACTGTATACACAGAAACATAGATGACAGTAAATTTTAAGTACTGTGTCACTATACTGTTTACTCATCATAAAACAAGTAACTATCACAGAACACTAATGCTACATTCTTGTTTCTTAATGTCCCCCACATACCCATTTTAAGTTACTTTCACTGTTAACATTCTTGGTTTCTCTTACAGAACGGTGCTGGCACTGACAAGCATATGCTCGAATCCCACGCTGAGAATCCAGACGAGCTCTCAAGCGACTGATGTCGGGGTAATTATTACGGAGAAAGAGATAATCTGTTTTCTCGGCCCAGGCAAATCCATCAATCAATATTACAAAGGAGTCGCACAAAACACACCGAAGCTTATCACATGCTCTGGAATGAAGAATTACATTACTGTGCATAAGTTGGTTTACTGCATATAAATAAATAATGATAACAAAAACAAAAAACAATTGTAGGGGCACTAAATGCACAGCAGCACATATAGCAGAGTATATTATATTCATGCAGTTAATATGATATTACTCTAAGTTTAAACAGTAATTTTTTAACAATGTGATGATTTATTTCACATATTATAGATGATGCTTCAATAATCCCTTAAAAATTAGGAAGTATCTGTATCTGAGAACCATACATACACGCACGCACGCACGTGCGTGCGTGCGTGTGTGTGCGTGTGTGTGTGTGTGTGTGAAAACTACAAGGTATCCCTACTTGTAATACCAAATAATGCACATAATAACTCCATTCTTTTGCATCATGGATATCATGGTAATAAATTCAAATACGAGTTAAAACTGACCTGAGAGTGGCACCTGTTGACATTCCTTTTGGGCAAGTTGTCCCACTGAGGATGGGTGTACTACACTTTCTACTCCCTCCTGACTTTGAGCTGGCAATGTCTGAAATGTTGCCTGAGTCTATTGGTTGTGGCGGTGGCTCAAACTCATCAAGCAGATCTTTCAGGTCATCTGACTTGACACTTTCACTGTAAAAAAAAACCAGCTTTGAATGTAATGAAATGCCTCTTTCTGATGGATTTTTGGTGGTTCCTTAGTACTGTACATGCTACCTGGCAAGCTCCACCCATTTCAATCCATGCTAGGCCCTTGTGAATCATATATATAAGCCCACTGAGGACCAGAGGCCAAAACCTGGCTCTCCTCCTAAAAGGTGAAAGGAACAGGTGTTCGTAAATCACCCTAACCAAGAAAAGGCCACTAGAAATAGGCATTTCAAAACAAAATACAATAACATAAAGAAACAACAGAAAACAGAACAGCAAATACCCAAGATTCATAAACCACTCAGTGGTGAAGCTATTCTTACTTTAGTTACACCTGAACACCACCAGGAAGCTGCGGACCTTCCTTTTTACACCACCACACTTAAGCTTTCAGTCATATAGCCTGGAAAACAGAAAACCAAAGCCTCAAAATGAGAAAAGGATGGCCCCAAGGAGCTACCAAGGACCCTCCAGAAAGTGGCAGTTCATTACATTCACTGCTAGTTTTCTGGGAAGACTCTTAATGGTGGCTCCTCGGTGATATGCTACCTTGGAGAAAACAAAAGGGGGTACTCACCAAGGGTGGAAGAGTTCCACAGAAAATAACCCCCAGGAAGGGAAGCTAGTGATGAATTAACCATCCCAAAGCCATAGAAGCCCAGTGTAACAAACTAAGCTTGTTGTGGAGGATCATTTATCATAGATTCTCAGTCATAGTTATTACATTGGTCCATGGGGTTTTGGAAAGTTGCAGTCAGACGAGAGTTCCTACCTGAGTAGCCAGAAAAAGTCATATCCAAAGGGATTAAAGGGATTAACACGTTTAGAATACAAGATGGCCGTCTCCTTTGTTTTAATGCAACAAGTAATTAATATGTCAGCTATCACAGCAATTACAGTAATAACTAATCTGGTTTAAAAATGTATGTTACGTTACATGTATGTAAAGTCAAGATCAGGGTCCATATACTTGCACAAAGAAAGTAACGTCAGTAGGGAGGGGTACTAGTTCGTCGAGCAGCGTACTCGACCCGACCTGGGTCAAGGGGGTCACCAGAACCCTCCATATTCATTAATTCACAAAGTACAAAATTCAGTTCACTTCACAAAGTACGATTTTCTAGATTAATACCCACAAAGAACTCATTCATAGCACTAATTGTAATTTTCCAAGATGTCTAATTTAATTACCACCAGCTTTAATAATACTGTATACGATTCACGGGGACCTAGCGTGGGTTGAATTGGGTGGAGATTGCAAGGTAGCAAGCACCAATAGCCACAATTACGAGCCCTCCTGACAACTGTTAAATGTTATGATTATTTCATCCATATGAATTTAAGTTTATATCACTAGAAGTGCCCTAACACACTCTTATTTTTCTTAGTTTATGTTTTGGGCTGGAAAAATATTAAATTATGGTAGAATATGCTCTATAAGAAACAACCAAACAACAGTTCCAAAAAATTATTCTATTTTCATAGAATTCTCAGCTATGGTAAAAGATTAATGCACATGTAAGTATTTAATATTGATTTTTCCCCTCCTCCATAGCTTAATTTCAGACAAAAACGAAATACTGTAGTCACAAATAACTGGTAACGCTAGTGTTCATCGCTCCTCCTTTTATGTAAATGTATTACATTTACAATTTACAAAAATTCCTAGCTCAGTTTCCTCTGCCCATTAATCATGACTGCAACTTAAGTCAAATAAACTTACCAAATTTTATCTTTTTTTCTTAACTTAGAATTTGTGAAACTTTCTTCCACCTCATCCAGTAGGTCATCAATGTCATCTGCCATAGTTACCTGTTAAAGTAATTATTATCTGTTTAATTATTCATATAATTGTAACTACCCGATATATTAATATGATTATAAAACTGTCTGTACTTTGTTGGTAAATAAAGATGTAGAATGTTATAATCTAATCAAACTGTATATATTAACATACTATAATACCACGAGCACTATGTTGTTACATTGACGGCATTATGTAGACAAAAGTTGAGTAGTTTTGACATTTCGACATGTACATGATGTCTTGCCTGTAAAAGCTTTACTAAATCTAACAGATACACACATGATTAGTGTAATAGGGAAAGGTTAAACCTCATGTCCCTGGAAGACAGAAGAGTAAGTGGAGACATAACCACCTACAAAATTCTCAGGGAAATTGACAGGGTGGACAAATAAACTCGTTAGCATGGGTGGAACACTAACAAGTGGATACAGTTGGAAACTTAGTACCCAAATGAGCCACAGAGACATTAGAAAGAATTTTCATAGTGTTAGAGTAGTTAACAAATGGAATGCATTAAGCATTCATGTGGTGGAGGCAGACTCCATACACAGTTTCAGATGTAGATTTGATAAGAGCCCAATAGGCTCTAGAATCTGTACACCAGTTGATTGGCAGTTGAGGCAGGACCAAAGAGCCAAGGCTCAACCCCTGCAAGCATAACTAGGTGAGTACCATCAAACAGAACAGAGAAGGAAAATTCAAGACTACTAACCCTCTTGCTAAATTAATGGTTCATAAATATAAATTGCAAAATATAATTCCTTATGTCTCTCACCTTTGCTTAAGTGACCCCACTTCCATTCTCATGTTTTCCCCCAGTTTATCTATTAGATTTGATAAAAGACCTTACAGACAAAATGGTATCTATAACACCCTAGGGAATAACCGAGTTCCGCACCTAATACCTGATCATAGACAGGAAAGTACCTCTACACTCTGAAGGTTCCAAGCCAATGGCCAGGCGATGGTTGAACTTTCTGCACTGCCAATGTGGAAGGGGCGACCCCCAGTGAAGTCCAAGCTAAACCACAGCTAAGTGCAACCCGGACTCCAAAACCCTTAGATTTTCCAGAGAACAGAGCAAGGGGTGGGAGGGGATTAAAGACGACCAGTGTACCATGCCAGATGGAAAGAGAAAGGTGAACATAGAACCAAGAGCAGTCCCCGTGGCGCAGTGATAAAACACTCGCCCAGCGCTTCGCACGCTCTTTGGGCCGAGTTTGTATCCTGGCTTGGGAGGATTGACAGGATGTCAATCCTTAACTGTATCCTCTGTTTACCCAGCAGTGAATGGGTACCTGGTTTTTAAACGATTTGGTGGGTCGTATTCCAGGGAAAATTAGAATCAAGGACCTGCCCGAGGTGCAATGCGTGCTAGTGGCTTTACAAGAATGCAAGAACTCTTGTCTGTAATCCCCGTGGCATAGTGGTCACAGTCCCCGTGGCATAGTGTTAAGACAGTCGCCTGGTGTTTCGCGAGCGCTTTGTCCTGGGTTCATATCCTGGCCAGGAGGGACTTACTGGGCGTCAATCCTTATCTGTAGTCTCTATTTACCCGAGAGTTAAATGGGTACTTGGTTGTTAAATGATTCGGCAGATCGTTTAACCGTTTAAGATCATTCATAGTGAGACAATGTGATGTCTCACTACAGACAAGTGTTAAAACGTAGGGAAAAACAAGCGTCTATAGACAGCTTCTTAGTAAGACAAGCAAGGAATGAGCCACATCCAGGTCCTAGTGGTATGCCTGCAAAATGTACGAGAGAGATGTCATCACTGCCTCAAGGTAAGGTAACTGCTGTTATAATGGAAGGGGACTCTCCTTAGTGGGGTGTAGCGGGTGGGCCAATGGGTGTTTGCTCCTGGGTATCGCATGGCCTGCTTTTGGCTGCGGGTGGGCCGCGCTTCGGTTTGGGATATTATATGCATAGAGTCCTGTAGGGAATTCTATTGTGAACACGTTGATATCAAAATGAAAGACCTAGGACGAGAATTGAGGTGACCAAAGTGAAAAGAGTATTCACATTTCATTGCTCTTGCACGCTCAAGGGTAACGCGCGCCGCCAATTTCTTGGTTTGGTGCAGGTGGTACGCCGGGCCTTTGGACTTTATATGCATATATCGTGTAGGGAATTCTATTGCGAACACATTGATACCAAAATGAAAAACCTAGGACAAGAATTGAGGTGACCAAAGTGAAAAAGAGTATACACATTTCAGTATTACCGCGCACTCGCTTGGAATGCCAGGCCCACCTTGGGGTGGTCTGGCGCTCGCCACGGGTGTATATTATTTTCTGTTCTAAGCACTAAGAAATATTATACACATTTACCAGTAACCAGAGAAGTTTCTCTATTTTGGAGAGGTGTGTTTGTGTAAGCAAGGCAGGCTGTAGCGTGGTGTGGCGGCGGCGAGTTGCTGCTGGTGCTGGGGCCTCCACGACCCTCTGTGCCACCCTTAGGAATGTCAACAAACACGCCCAACTTGGAATGTAATATTGCCCAATTTGAGATTGATTGATTGATGATGATTAAGCCACCCGAAAGGTGGCCCGGGCATGAATAGCCTGTAAGTGGTGACCTTTTGGAGCCATTACCAGTATCAATAGCTGATACTGGAGATCTGTGGAGGTGTGACTGCACCCTTCGGAGAGGTCGTGATCTCTCTACTTTGAGATAAGTATTCTAGCTATATAGTTTCCTTCAAATACTTCTCTGAAAATATTTTAACAATAAACTAATCTTTATATTAGGTGTGGATAAAAACTTCGTTAAATTATTTATGACTTGTGTTATTTGAATGGATCTAGTTTACTAAAAGAATTTTGGGGTAGAGTTCCTGAAAATAACTATTGTAAGTAGATTATATACAATATTAATTATAGTGTAGCGAGTATATTATGTAAATAATATACTCGCAAACTCTCATTAGCACTAATGACAAAACTCATACCTCTTCCCTAATGACAGTTAACATTCCTTCCAACCTATTGGAGGACGATGAGGTGAGGCGTGGTCCGATTATATAAGCAATCGAGAAGCAATTTACGGCCTTACGGGCTATTCATGCCCGTGCCACCTCTTGGGTGGCTTAATCTTTATCAATCAATTTACGGTCCTCTTACGGGGTATTCATGCCCGTGCCACCTCTTGGGTGGCTTAATCTTCATCAATCAATCAATCAATCAATTTACGGCCACTCACGGGAGACATCTTCCATCACTCAGGGTGCAGTCGCACCTCCACAGATCTCCAGTATCAGCTCTTGATACTGGTAATGGCCCAAAAGGGCCACCACTTACGGGTTATTCATGCCCGTGCCACCTTTTGGGTTGCTTAATCTTCATCAATCAATCAATCAATTTACGGCCAGGCTAACCATAGCCCGTGCTTCTTGCCCCGCTCCTGTGCCAGGTAAGTTACGGGCTCACCATAGCCCGTGCTACTTGGAACTTGTTCCGAGTAGCTGAATCTATAACAATTTACGGCGTCAACCAATTGAATGGGTGGACACCTATCAGTATCTAGGAATAATCCTGGACACACATGAATTTTAATGCTGAGGTCACTTACTTGAGTGAGTGAACTGCGGCCCGGACGGCAATCCTCAGGTTGCTAACCTCCCTCTCTGGAGGAGCAACTGCAAGACTTGAAACTCTTAGACTGGAGACGGGTTTGCCCTCTCTACAAGAAAGAATATCACAAAGGACACCTACAATTATCAGTAAGATAATTATTTCTTCTGATCCAATCCCAGTACGGCAGGCCTTGGTGGTTGGACTAGGCCAAAACAATGGAAACTCTTAGGCTGCAAGAGCAGGAAAAGTCCTAAACAGACTACATTTAAAAAGCATGATTCTTGATAGTGAGGGTGATCATCCACACCCAAATTACACTCCTTCCGCACCGTGGGAAGAGCCTACTTTCAAAATAGTAATAGAAAGTCTCCCAATGAAAAAGGCTGCCTATGGTCCAACAATCCTAAAGCGCATAATAGAAGAGCAAATGTATAGCATAGCAGGAGCCACCCACATCTTCACAGACGGATCGGTGGACACAGAATATGAGAGTGCTGGCGCTGCTCTTTGCACGGCCAGCGTACAGGCATACTGGAGACTGAGAGGACTAGTATCATCAACCCAAACTGAGCTGTTTGCCATACAACAAGCATTCGCATATGTGATTGCACAAAACACTCAAAATGCAATCATACACACAGACTCAAAAGCTGCCCTTCAAATACTAGGACAAAAAACAGTGTTAAGATAACGTGGAAATAACTACCACCATTTTGTATCTTGGAGCAGTCGCTAAAGGCAAAGGACTCAACATAACCTTAAACTGGATCCCATCCCATGTTGGAATCCCATTAAATGAGAAAGCTGATGAAATTGCTAAATTGGCAACTCGTCATCCAGTGATACGTAAAACAATTCAACCCAGCCTAGAGAACATAAAAAACATCACCAAAAAACTCTCGCATCTCAACAAAGCCTACCTGCACCAGAGAATAGCTGAAGGTTCAGCCATCTGCAACATGGTATCTTCAGGCAACCAAATTAGAAAGGTTAAATATCCCAAAAGGAATCCACAGGGAAATAGCAGTTAGGTTATATAGACTACGTCTAGGTTACAGATGCAACTGGGAGATTGGTGAACCCCGACAGAGAGAGTGCATCTTCTGCCAAACAGTCACAGAAAAGCCATTACCTGTACTTCACTATCTTCTGGAATGTGAAGCAACCAACGACTTCAGAAGAGCTTTAAGAGTTCCCGAATCTTGCAGTGGCCACCCTGAAGCCATCAACACAGCCACTCTCCTGGTCAAAAAGATGTCCAGCAGCTGGATACCCTCATAAAGACTGTCAAGCAGTATCCTCTCCCGCGATACCAGCCTGACGATTAAATGCGACCTCAGAACACTGAATAGATTTACTGGACAAAAAATTGTACCACTTACGAGCTATTCATGCCCATGCCACCTCTTGGGTGGCTTAATCTTTATCAATCAATTTACGGGGCACACCGGCCCCTCTCCCGTGCCAGGTAAGTCCACTAAATCGAGAGCTGGGGTTGTTGCTGTTGCGAACTCGTTGGAACCAGTGGTTAGAGGTATTTGTTTGGGTTTAAACTGTTAGTAGATAGTGGTATGGGAATTGATAGGGCGGAAGGAAGTAATAAATTATCTGTTTGTTGGAGAAACAAATTGGCAAAATGATTAGGGAAAGAGAAGGGCCTCAAAATAACAATTCACTTAGGGTATATTACACTAACAGTAGAAGTCTAAGAAACAAAATAAACGAGTTAAATGCTCTTGTCTGTACAGAAAAAATAGATATTATTGCACTTACCGAAATGTGGATGAATGTAGAAAATAGAGAACTATTAGCTGAATATCAAATAAATGGATTTAAACTATTTCACACAGATAGCAATGCAATTAGGACAATAAGGAAGCAGGGCGGCGCTCCATCAAGTGACCATGAGTTAAGCGAGTATGGCCAATGCACAACCTCGCCAGAGCCGTTTCCCATCGCCGGTTACGGTGGTAGGAGGACGGCCACGAGGACACACAACTTTTAAGAGTACGGAGTTTGTTACCAGTAACAGACGACCAACAAGCCTGCCAACGGGTAAGGATAGAGGAATGGATAACAGGGTACAAGTCAGAATAAGGAATACCTTTATGAGATGGGACAAAAGCGGACAGCTTCCCTGGCGGCAGCATCCGCATGCTCAATTAAAGAGACACCAATATGGCTGGGAACCCAACAAAACTCATCCGACTTAAATTTGCTGTGAACAAGAAACAGCCAATGCTAGATTTCGACAACCACTGGATGAACTGGATTAAAGGACCAGAGAGCCATGAAGGCACTACGAGTCAACAACAACTACAAAGGAAGATTGACAACAAGAAAGCAGGAGACGAAGAGCAATTTAAAGTATAAAAATTAACTACATGCAGTTAATTTTTTAATGGCAGTACAATATTTGATTCCGAGGTTCAGGGTCAACAAGACGTTATTCAGCGTTTATTGATTGTGGTTAAGAACAATTCATTGATGCATACAATAACACAAATTTAAGAAATGTTATTAAATATTGTGAGCTGTTGACTTAAACAAATACATGGTAGGATAACTTTATTATGTTTTATCACAAAATAAATCTCTTCAAATCTATGGGGATTACAATACAGTATGAACATAGGCCCAAAGCAGGGCACACTAGAATATCAATAATAAAACTTTTTAGAATTACAGAAATGTTGTGGAACTAATAATCACAAACAGAGACCAATTACTCTCCAATTTGTATTATACATATATAATGGTAGTACAGTACTGTAATACTAATGCAGTCTTCACCAAAAATATTTTAATAAATAAGGTGACAATCATACTTAAATCTATTTCTATGACATCATAAATTTTATCTGAATATATATAGATATTCCTTAGCTAGATTTAGAGCACTATGTGTACTATAATATAACATTTGACTTAAGAGAAGAACATTTAGAATTTTTTATGGGTTAAGTGTTACTTTTAATTCCTTCAATGACAATACTGTACAATAAAAAATGTTACTCACGATCCCATGAAAGTGGGAAATGGGGTAATGTATACCCTACTACAGTATATAGATATGTAAAATTTTGAATTGTATTTAAATATGCCAATGTCATTTCTAGGTGGCACCGAGTCATGTAGCTTTGCTCATCAATACACTTGACCAATGCTTACAAATGCTATTATGGAGAAAAAATATACTGTATATATATAGTCTAGTTGTACAAAATAGGAGAAAGACACCATTCTTACTGTAAAGTAATGAATTATATACTGCACAGTATCTTAAATGTAAGCATTTCAGCATTTTCAAAATACAATTCCAGTACTGTACCTATATAAAAAATTTGTTACCGGTAATTGTACATAACAATGATTTAAAAAATCTTACCATAGTTTAAGGACAGTACAGTAAACAAAATTATTTCCTTAAAAAATTATCACCTAAATTTTAAAGCCACCCACAACAGAAGAAAGACAAAAAAGCAAAAGCCAAAGAGGATGAGCAAGTGGTAGTTATGAGAGCCACTGCCGATGATACCTAAACGTTTCATGCTACGCTCCAAGAAATTGCCAGATTTCAGAAAATCGTCATCCTGAAAAAAGACAATCATAATCAGCAATGATGTACAACAGATCAAAATAACTATTTTTATCTGAAATTACTGAAGCATGAACTTAAAATAGTTTGGCAATTAAATAATAACAAAGATAAAATTAAAGGGGACAATGTAAGAGAAACCAAATGATTGAAATAGAGTAGTTTAACAACCCTTTTGTAAAACCACCATGGTCAGGTCTATCAAAGCCCTCTTTTTAATGTCAACACAACTATGCAAGATCTCATATTATGCTTGAGTGGATGTGGAACAAAATTCTTGTTAGATGAAGAAAGACCAAGTTAATAAACAAATAGAGTAGGCATGGTCAACATCCCACATTTTATGTGCACACTCAAATGTACTCAAAATACTGTTAATAGTATCATATTACTGTATCATCACTCAAAACCATTATTAAATTCATACAATACTAAAAATCATGCAACATGTGAATGGATTGTGAAATCAGAGTATGCATTGAATATATATTTTCTTCGCATTTTGAATGTTTTTACCATGGATTTTTTAAGTGCAATGTTGTACTGTATTAGGTTGTCAATATTTTTTGTATCAGAATGTATAGAATATTTGTACATATTCATCTCACTAATATCAGTTGAATAATATACTCTTTGAACAATAAAACATACTGTTTTTGCTCTTATTACACTATATACATGCCTTATATAGATCTACAGTATCAACATTTTTGTGCACCATAATGAACCACTAAGCTGGTCTGGTGAGTCCTAACAGCATTGCACCAACACATGGGCTATTAACCTCCCTAATGGTTGAGAGGCTATTAGGGGGCCTAATGGCTGAGTGGACAGCACTCATGGGTCATAGTCCTAAGGGTCCGGGTTTGATTCCCGGCCAAGGCAGAAAGAAATGGGCAGTTTCTTTCACCTAATGCTCCGGTTCACCTCCCAGTAAATGGATACCTGGGAGTTAGACAGCTGCTACGGGCTGCTTCCTGGGGGTGTGTGTGTGTACACGTGCATGTGTTAGAGAGAAATATATGTAGCAAGACATAATAGAGGAAAATATAGATCAGTTAGCAAGGTAGGGGTCCATGCCACCTCACTCAACAAAATTCCTCCTCCCAACAAACTGTACTATGCACTTCACTAATTCTAGGCACAATTCTGCTATTACCAGAATACTGGTCATTAAATCCTGAAAATTATTAATTTTCCATACGTTTAGTTTGTAAAGCAGCACAAGTTGTCATTTCAAGATTTTCAGATGGACCAAACAATGGCAGTATGTTGTGCCTGCCTGCTAAGCACTGTGAACCTCATAAACAGCATTGTGTTTACCGATATCTGAACATTGTAAAGCCTTTTATCACAGTTAGGCTCTTCTACTGTACTATTATCGCAAAATAATTGCAGTTACTGTACTTACATATTTCGGAATTTTTTAAAGATATTGTAGTCACAAACTGAACGGCAGTGCTATTAGCTCATGCTGCATGCGCCAGCCTTGGTTGCTTACTTATACTGAGGCCTTCATACCCAGGCACAGTGCCCATAATTTTTGTTCACAATAGCATCTTTTTTTTTTTGAGATATACAAGAGTTGTTACATTCTTGTACAGTCACTAGTACGCGTAGCGTTTCGGGCAGGTCCCTGGAATACAACCGCCACGAAGAATCGTTTTTCGTACCCATTTTACTCGTACCCATCGTACCCATCGTATTTTAATCGTACCCATTTTACTGTCGAGTTAAACAGAGGCTTTGGATTAAGGATTTGCGCCCAGTAAATCCTCCCCGGCCAGGATACGAACCCATGACAAAGCGCTCGTGGAACGCCAGGCGAGTGTCTTACCACTGCACCACGGAGACAGTTTATTGAAGCCTTGAGAAAGCTGATGTGAGCCTGCGTACCCACGGTACTTTTAAATCTTATGCAGTTCCCCAACTCTTATGCAGTATGTATGATATGTGCAGTGCAGTCAGTTAGGCAAAAATCATATACAGTACATTACTGTATATATAATATGTTCAGTGGAAGGGTTAATGACCTGGTTACACTCACTGCCAAAAACTTTGGTCCAACTGCTCTCTCACTTCCAAAAACTTTAATGGTTCTTGTACTCTCTAACTTCTTTGTACATGCTAAGGACAATCTGCATTCTTTTCAAACACTGATTCTAATGCAAGCAAGTGATGACTTCTTCACATTTACAATAGGCAAACTAACAAAAATATTTCAAAGTATCTTTTAAATACTTTAAATATATTAAAATATCTAGGGGTAAAATGTCTGTAGCCAGATATATTATGACTGTTCAGTGAAAATTAAGAAATGCATTCCAGGTGGTGCAATAACCAGTGCCGGCTCGCCCACAGGAGCTGCTGAGCTGCAGTCCCCCCCCACACACTGCCAGGTATATGACACCACCAACCTCACACTACAATAATAAGCAACTAATAAATGTGTCATAACAAGAAGTCTTTATACGTTATTTTCAGTATATTTATAACTGAATTTTGAATATTTTTTTTAAAACGAGACAAAAATAAACGTTCCATGCTATACAATAGTTTAAGATTTATTGGTGTTACATATGGCAACTTTTTCCATGAGCTGCAACTGGCAATAACTACAGGGAGCATTATATGTTACAGGATGTATAGTATAATGATTACTTAAAGTACAGTATATATCGAATACTGGGAGTATGCTACAGGGAGATTCATTCGATTATAAACACTGTTCTAAATTTTCATGACCAAGTCATTTGTTTGGTACTCTCAATACAATTTAATAAACAAAATGTTATAAATGGAAAATAGGTTACTAAACCATCCCATACTGGCATACTTAACTTAGCAGATTTAATGCTGATTTGCATTAAATACTATTACAACAAAAATAATAATATAGTAGTCCATTAGTTAGCTGAATAACTAACTGGCTATCTAGCCGAGCACCTCCTGGCCATAGGGTGATAGGGTGGCTGGTTCAGAAACTTTTTACAAGTCTTAGATAGGTGCAACACTGCATCCTCATGAGGCAATAATTTTATCTGATGATATCTAGTGTTGACTGATCCACTGAGCAAATCTGACTGTCTACGTTCAAATAGACATAGTGTCTATATTTGCTGATTGTGTGTGAGCCTGTTTGATTTAATTACTAGGCAACTCACTGACTGGACTAAGTGCTTAGCCCATCCTCTCAAGTATCCACAACAAACAGAAAATGATGTACTAAAACGATTGAACCTAACTAAACCTACTGACCATGCATAGAAAACAGTGTTTGTGAGCTACTATGATTTATAGTACACCTTTATTTGTCCATTTGGAATTTTAATGTCAAAATGTGGTGTACTATGTGAGAGGATGGGTTGAAGTGCTAGGTCAGTGATATGGTCTTAGACAGGTGTAGAGATATCCTTTTTGTTCCCACTTGTGTATACTTGTTATGGCAATGATCATTCTTTTCACATTTTTGTCAATGCATGCAAATTGAATGGGCTTAAAAAAATTTGAACAAGTGATTAAAGTGCTGTTGAAATGGCTCTAACATTTAGAGTAATGAAACACGAGGGAGATCAATTTAGCACTTTATCAAGAAAATTGTATTTTCACATGAAACCCGGTAGCAAAGATGTTTAATCCCAACAATCGAGATAAAAATTACTTCAAATAAATTTGTAAACTTAGAATGAAAACTTGTAATTTAAACACCTTACAAATTTATGTAAAATAATTCAGAAATGATGAATTCAGTGATAAGCTATTCTGACGATACATACCATATCACTCAACATTGTATTTTGATTTCGTACTTCTGTCCCTATGTCAATTGTCAACTGCAAAGAAAATGTAAGTATTATTTCAATTCAGAGTTAAGTTCATGCCACTTAAATATGCAGTAGATAATCTATTCATACTCTACAACTACTTCAAGAAGTGCCAAAAGTTACTTGGAGCAGAACCGAGTGAGATTTTAACGGTGCATTTGATTATTGTCACAAATTTGCAAGTGAATATACATATTGTATAGCCATACTGTAGTACATTAGCTAAAGTGTTCTTCACAATCATCTTACCGATTTCAGTGCCTTAACTTTCTCTTTTAGTTGTACTGTCATTTCCTCATTTTCCTCAGAGATTCTTTGTGTATCACTGTTGTTGCCATACTGATTGTAGGCATATGGCCCCATATTAGCTGTGAAAAAACGAGTCATTAAAATAATTGAGACTACAATTTTTATTCAGCAATTCAGTATAATATAATATAAATATTGGAACACAAGAGCATAAGTATAAATGAAGTTGCAGAAGGACTATTAGACCAAACTTGCTAATGTCTAAAATTCTCTTGAATCAATTGACTACAGTATTATGTTATACTGTAATTTATTTTTTGTTTAATAAATTAAAAGCCTATTTTTAAACCACTAGTTTTTCCGATTTTTTTTATTTAATTTTTTTTTTTAGAATATATACAAGATTTCTTATATTCTTGTACAGGTGCTAGTACCCGTAGCATTATAATATATCAAATATATGTATTGTTTCAGGTTTAAAGTATGTGTAGCATCTTAATAATTTCCCCCTTTTTCCTGCATTTGTATATGTGTACTGCACTCATGTTCCATCTTAATCTTTACCCTTCTAGAAAGCAAATGTAGTTTTCTGAATCTCCCTTTATATGGGGAATTTCTAATATGCCTAATTAGCTTTGGAATTCTTCTCTGTATATTTTCTAAGAAATTTCAGTCGACTTTAATATGGTGCCCAAAACCGAACTACATAATCTATATGGAACCAAACAACTGCAAGATAAAGCTAAAAATTTAATTAGATGTCCTACTGCCAAAACTATTGAATTTTAAAATCCAGCTCAATAAAATCAAGATAAATGAGGGGGGAAGGGGGGAGTTGGACAAGCCGCCGGCTTCCTGTCCTCGTCGAGGCCACTAGAGACAGTGTCCCTCAGGTAAAGTTAAGAGGTGGTAATTCATCCAGTGGGCCAGGTGGTGGCTTGTCTCCCCGCCAGAGAAGTCATTACAACATTGTTATGGTTGGTTAAGTGTAGACAGCGAGAAGACTAACCATTTTGTGCTCGCCTCATGATGAGAGGTGGAGGAGGGAAGGTAGAGAGTGGAGTACCGTGCAGCGTCTGGGCTCACGTCTGGGCTCACCTCAGCGGCCGCTCTCACTCGGAGATGTTTACCTCAGGCTCTTGTCTGATGACGTCATCACGGCCAAGTAATTCCCGCGGGGTTATGATCGTTTTAGGAAATGTATATGTTTATCTCTCAGAATGTTCGGTAATACGTTTATTGCTTGTGATGTGTGTCTATGTATGTATTAACACTTTGTACTGAACGGGGTGAGAATAGCTTGAGCTACCTCATCCCTTTGTGTGTATTTTACCTCAATAAACTTATTTCAATTTCAATTTCAATTTCAATGGTCGTTTCCCACACGACACGATTCCACAAAACTCGCTTTCTGTTTGATAGAACTGTGTATATGGCTGTGCTAGGATTTAGCTAAGGTTGGACAGTATTTCGCTCAGGTTGGGTTAAGTTGAGCTAGGTTTTCAAATCCGTTGGCATATCGTCTTGTGTACGGTGACCTGTATCCATTCCCGCTTGTGCCTGGGTTTCTCTGGGTCAGCTACTAATCTTTCCTAAGACGCTAGTTTAATTCAATAAATGAACTAAACTAACTAACTAGGACGCAACTCACAGGTACCTATTTAATGCTTGGTAAACAGTCGAGGCATCAAGTGAAAAGAATCTATAAATCCATCAACTTTTTTGTATCTCACCTTGTATGTACTTTACCTGAATAAATATTTGTATTTAGAAGGTTGTCCAACCGTTTGTCCTACATTCCCAGGGGTTGAACCCACATGACCCTCGGTTGCGAGCCGAAGACGTAGGCTACTGTACTTAACACAGTGTTATAAGCTAAAGATTAATCTATATAGGTAATTAGTAAACATCCACCAGTCTCGGGAAACCATAGAGTTGTGCTCTGGTTGTCGGTCTGGAGTGGTCTCTATAAATTTATAAACTCGTCTATAAATTTACCTGTGAGCTGCCACACGACGGCTTGTCAATAATAATAGTCCCCAAACTCTTCCTAAAGACTGGTTCTAACTGTACGTATTTTAATTAAACTGGAGTAACTTAATTGGCAGATTTACGACTTCGCTGCATTTTCAGCTGAACTTATGGCTAGTTTTTGATATACACTGTGTAATCTTTCATACAGAATAGGGTCTCCTGAGACTGGTGGATGCCTACTACTAGGGTAG
Organism: Procambarus clarkii; assembly: GCF_040958095.1. NCBI lineage: Eukaryota > Metazoa > Arthropoda > Malacostraca > Decapoda > Cambaridae > Procambarus > Procambarus clarkii. The sequence goes on from NC_091219.1 coordinate 17,642,159, forward strand.
CAGCACATTGCTCTGTATACCTAAACTTGTTAATAAAAAAAACTGATTTATTATACACCTGCCACAACTGATTTATCCGAAAGGCCACTTATCCTCGTGACCTCGACGCCGACAGCAAGCCGGCGGCTTGTCGAGGATCCTCCTAAAATATTAATTTATAATAGCAATATTATTTAAATTGTCAAGATAAACAAAGGATTATATTACAGTAGTCTCTTAGCATACACAGTTGAATGTGTATGTTTTATTAAGTACTATAATTACACAGTGTAATCACGTTAAGGGCACTTTCAACCAGCAATTCGAGGGGGGGGGGGGGAAGGAACTATCAGGGGAAAGCACCAAGCCATTACAACTATATAGCACTTGGAAGGGCCCATAAGGATTTGGGATGGAATGGGGGAAAGGAATGGTGCCCAACCACTTGGACTGTCGGGGATCGAGGTATTAAGCACAAAGGGATCCTCATAATCTGTATGGTGCAAATATGCTAGCTCAAAATGACGGGAAACTAACAGTGGGAGTATTCTACAGGACAAATAGAGCAACAGTCATTTTTCAGTTTGTTCATTTATTAAATACCCCACATCCATTCCGTGGAGGTTATAATATTAAATGTTACAGACATATAATAAACATATATTGGCTCAGGAACTGAACCCCAAATTCATTTAGCTGTTACAATCTAGTTAAGAATTAGTGCCCCATTAACCCTTCCTGCCCTGGAAGTAAGTCATTGTTAAAAGTCACCAAGCTAGGAAGACTATTTAGCACCGTCTGCGTCCCGGAATATTCAAAAGATTTGGGTCTTTGGAGGACAGGCTGCACACCAGACACTACAAACCTCGCACAACAGCAGCAGCCCGTCCTCCAAACAAAAACCCAAAGTCCATTCCATGCACCCACCAAACCCGGTTTATAAAATTAAAACGGTTTACACATGACAACTGATGACGTCTGAACACTTCCGGAACAAGTGCTTCACTGACGAATTTCGTTCGAACCACAACGTTGTAAATGCTTCACCCACGTACTACAAATACAAATAATCCCCAACTGAACCTAAAACACCTAACCTAACCAGTGCCTAAACATATACAATATGGCAATATAAAATAATACTAATTTATATTTGACATAATTCCTGTTTTGACTGAACAGCACGTTAAAATTCATGAATGCGTCTTTGGGGTTGACCACTGGATGGAATGAACTTAGGTCCGAGGATGGGTTGAGAGCAGACAGCCAATCCTAGTCTTGTTCAAGCTCCCTGCCCTCAAACCTCATCCAAGCTCTGCTCTATTCCTTCCCCCATCACATTCCAAATCCTTGATCACTCTCCAATAGTCATAATGGCTTGGCGCTCTCATTCCCGTTCTCATTATAGCTCTTCACTTTTGCCTTCCTTTGAGCTCTCTACCCCGGCCTTTATGAAGGTCTCTGCTACAGGCCTCATCTTCGGCTACTTTCTACACTATGCCCTACCCGACTCCGGCAACAAAGAAAGTAGAGTCGACTCCACTAAAAGCACATAACACGCATCCTCATCTCATCCCATCATGATGTGCCATGCCGTTTTTAACATCCAACTACACTAAATAAACATAAAACTATCATTCTCAACGTGTTGCCCAAAATTGTATTGCTGTACATGTCCCTTTGACGGTACAGTATAGGTCTCCATGCTTGGACAGAGTAAGTCCACTTTTTTGTTGGGCACTTGGTATTTTTTTCCTTTGAGCATTTTAAATTTTTTGTTGGACATTTTGGATTTATTTTGTTGAGCATTTTAGAATTTTCGTCGAGCGTTTTGTATTTTTTTTTTGGGGGGGGGGCGTCTTGAAATGTTTTGTTGGGCATTTTGATTTTTTTGTGGTTTTATTAGGTGTGTGCACGCATGTTAATCAAGGATTATGAGGGAATGGAGAGAGCACCATTTGATAATGGTAAGACTTGCTGCCTTTATGATGCAGGGAACCAGGCAGCTAATCTAGACCTGTATACTACTGTAGTAGGCAACATAATAGTGTCAATGTGTACTCACACCCACCCACTCAAATCAATCAACAATCACCACAATTCACATACAGGAGTACTTACTACCACCCACACTGTTCTCCAGACAACACAAACTGCCAAAATAAACAAAAACAAATCCATGAAAATCTATATGGTATATCCCCCCCCCTCCTCCCCGAGAAAAAAAAAATTTAATTAAACCAAAGTACAGTATTCCTTTAGGAATACATTGATGAAATTTTCTGTACAGTACAATGTAACCAAAGCATTCACATTTTAAACAGCTTTTAAGATCGAAACCAATTGCAGAAAATTGGCTTGCGCAAAAATCACTAGTTCTTGCAATGCAAAATTATTACGGCAGCTTGAACCTACCCAGAATTAGTATTCTTGTGTAGATAAGTGGTTATCCTGGAGAAATATTGCAAAAAAGTAGCTTTCTTTTCTGATCTTGCATGTTACATTCTTACACAAGACTTTTTATTTAAATTACACATCTGATGACTAGGTAGTATTTAAAAACGACATTAATAAAAGCATGTTTATTTTTGTAGGTCATTTAGGAAAAGTAAAAGGTAAACCACTGCATGTAGCAGCATACAATACTCTTTGTAGATGGCCAACAATAGGCATTACAGTTTTGTAACATGTGTGAAGTAAACAGAATGGTGCTCAAATTTTTAGTCTATTTTGATATTGAAAATATGCGCACGCACGAGCGAGTAATTTTAAAATACACAAAGATATAGTATTATAACTGCATCAATGAGCACTAATCATACATGAATTTCAATACATATGAACATAAAATCTTTATTAAAAATTATTATTTTTTGTATTTGTATTGTCCCAATAAATCATTTACTGTAGACAAACTAATAAAAATTACCTATCCAGTAAACATGTGTAGAAATTGGTGTATGTTCAACCTGTAACGTTGCATGTAGATCCTTGGCAAACATTCTGGAGCATGATATTTAGTGTTCCTTCAGGTGGTTTAATGCTAAAAAAATTCTTCTAACATTGCACTAGGTTTTCACATGAATTGTACTATTACATACATCAGAAATATCAAAGCATTAATAAAATTTGAGTTGTAGAAGATAATAGATACAATGGACAACAAAGAAGGATGCAATGTCTCTGCAACAAGATGGAAAAACAAAAGGAGGAAAAAATAGAAAACGGAATTCCAATTACATTCCCAGTATGTGCTGCATTGCTCGAGAAACCAAGCTGTCGTTCTTCTTTGGTGTGTTGACTTTGGGTATCACCTGCAAAACAAACCATATCAATTTTCATTATGGCAAGATGTAAGGTTATGGTCCAATGCTACAACTGCAGGTTGAATATTCAGGGCTTCAAAATCATATTAAACTACAGTACTAAAAGTAATCTGTTTTGTACAAAGTGGTGTTCATTAAGGAAAATAAATAGCCATGCATCAGGAAATTTAGGAAGGTACCAATCTGTCTTACCTGGTATATCGAGACAAAAACCAAACTATTTTTACACACACTCGAAGATAAATAATGATTAAACGACTTGAGTTTTGTTTGTACTTGGAGCTCTCACTTCTAACACTATCATAAACCTTAGTCTATTAGTTTTCTCTGTAGTAACATGACCCACAAATTCTTTTTATAACCTGGGTAGATAAGAAATGGCACTCAATCAACACTCCCTGTCCAGGAATTAAGTATTTATTAAAAGATAATGCCAAGCTGGGAAGATTATCTAGCAATGTACATAATACTACATATTGTATTTAAAAGGCGATATTCGAAAGGTACTAAATATCACTCAATGTTAATACAAGAACAAAGGAAAACAAGGCAAGTGATATCAAAGGTAACCATAGATTCTATCGAGGGCCATGAAACACCTGAGGCACATTAGGGAAAGCAAGATTTACATATGTTCATTCTGAAAATCAGGACATTCTATAAGGAGGTGCATAACTAAGTGGGACAATGCAGTTCATATACTAAGGAGTAAGATGGTGTTCTATTAACACTTTTTTTATCTCGTGACACTTACACTTAAGTACAAATTTTCCTGTCAATTGATAATTTTTGATTGATAGACTATAATTAATAATCCCCCCCCCCAACTTGTGTAGGATATGACTAATGGGAGAATTCAATTTAAACACAGTCCACTCAAACACAGAGTCCACTACCAAAATTAATTATAAATTAGAATTCATTAAATAAATAAATTAACCAATAATTAAAATAAATAAAATCCAACGAGTCAGAATCCCCCACAACTGTATTGTGAAAATGCATTCCCTGATCACAGAAAAAAAAAAAAAAAAAAAAAAAAAAAAAAAAAATTAAATTACTTTGGCTGTGGTGAAACCAGGAAATCTCTCTGTCATGCATGTATGCACATGCAGGAAAAGGCAAGATGGGCATCACCACAAATGATGCAGTGAGCTTGGAGAACAACAACTGACCTTGACTGGCCAGATGTACCACACAAGGGGCAATAGAACACCTCACTATTACACTTCAAGGTTCCATACCCATATTTCCAGCATCTATTGCAGAGGCATTGAGAGGGGGGCCCATTTCCTGAATGGAGCATCTGGCACTAGCAAGAATTATCAAATGACGGGACATTCCAACAATAAAAAATGGTCTTTACTCCTCTAAGGGATTGACAGTGACAACTGTAAAGGGGTTGAGTGAATATTATCAATCTGGAGGATAGGATAACCTTGGCCTCAAGGATGACAGCATTTAATATCCTCATGGCAGTCCTGTCCCCAGTTGCAACATGGTGTGGGAAAATGACTATGCTGGCCTTTAATTTGACATTTTTGGAGACCCGAACCAGGATCTCGCCAATGCAAGACAAGGTAGCTAGGCATTTGGCTACATCCTTACAAGGGGCCTCGATGACATGGGCTAGTCTGGATGGGGATTAAAGGTAACATATCCACAGTCAAGATATTTCTGTAAGAGTAAATCATCAGGATGGGCGAGGTCATTGTGACATATCAAAATATTCAGGTACAGAGGGGCAAACAGATCATGGTGTGTAGCAGTGGTTGAAAGAAATGCACAGGTTTGATTGTGAGGACAGCACTGAGTACCACAATTAAGAAAGGGAGGGGGGGTTAAAAGGCACAGTTGTAATAACCAAAGTCCCTCCAAGTGATGAGCTAGTAACCACTGGAGACTGGGGACTTGGGAGTCATGCCTACCAAGAAGTGGCAATGGAATGGAGAGGATCAGTAGGGTGAAGCAAAGATGAAGCTGCATCTGGGCCAACCAAAGCCGGAGCTATGGAGCCCGATTTTCCATCACAGTCTGCCCCATGAGCCTGAGTGAAGGAGTGAGTTCGTTTACCAGACATCCAATTTTTTTAAGTTTGGGCCTCAGAGCCAAGAGAACAACATACCAGGACAGCAAGGGTGGCCGAGCGCTGGCTGGTGCAGGAAAGTATGCGTTGTCCAAAACCATTGTTCCCTTTTTTCAACAGAAGTCCTACTGCATTGCACATTTTCCAACACCAATGCATAGAGCTGTCTCCCTCTAGCCCAACGCAGACACCCAAACCTATCTCCAAGAACGGCTCTTTGCATGCGATCCCCCGGACAAGTGGTCCAATGATCCAAGTGGGACCCCTACGTTGGTTTCCTTCTCATGTACAATGCCTGGAGGGGCAAGAGAGGAGGCAATCCCCACCAACCCCAGAGAATCATATACAAGTCCTCCTCAACACAAAGCAAAATCCTTGAAGGGGTCCCTGCTCACAAAGCTTCACTGCTATAGTAACCGAGTTGCAATTAGATTTAATATTGTTTTGATTAATGCTGTTCAGTGACTAATACCTGAATAAAATTAATCTAATAGGAGATGTATTGAGAACAAAGCTGACTTTGGTAGACATCTGGAACACATCCTAATATTTCCCACAATGTTAGCCGACATGTACAGTACTGTACAAGATTTTCCAAACTGAGGGTTGTTACTTTTTAAAAGTAACCTAATTTATTGTGCCTATAAATCTTTTATTTAAATTAAAATCTATTTTAACATTACATAATAAAATTTGTTGCATAATATGCATTGTATTTTTCCAATAAAATTTTCATTCTACAAATATACAATGTTTTGAGGAATATATCACTACATAGTCCTAAGAACATCAGAATAAGGGAAACTGCAGAAGGCTTATTGGCTTATATGAGGCAGCCCCTATTTATATCCACCCAAACTCATTCACCGTGTCTCTAACCTAACCTTGAAAACTCCCCAGAGTCTATTATATTACCAAGTAATTTGTTCCAAAAATTAATGTAATTCCCAAACCAATATTTGCCCAGGTCTTTTCCGAATCTAAATTTACCCAATTTTTATTGATCGTTTAGTGTTCTATTTTGTCTAGATACATTTGCATCTTATTAATATCCCTTTGTTACATTAAAACCTTTCATCCATTTGTACACTTAACCATGTCAACTCTTACTCTTTGCCTTTCCAATACTGTAACTGTAAATTAAGTTTTCACAATCAATCTTCATATTTCTAGCCATATATTCATATTTTTCATATCTGGCCATACACAATATTTCAGACTTATAATTCTGGGGCTCTGTACCTGTTCAAGTGAATTACGTCCATATTAATATATGGCAATCAAACCTGAACTGAATTTAGGTGCAATATACCTGTCTTTGTACAGTATTGTTCTACTAATCTTTCCATTGACCTATAAACACAGGTATTTTACCCTGTCGTACCTCAGTCAATTGAGGCAGTGTCTGGGATGCTCCCGGACACAGGTTCGAATCCTCGTCACGGCACGTCAAGTGCTCTTGTGGATTTGTTCACAGGTATGGAGTGTGCATTGAATGATTATCTTGAGGTTATCTTGAGATGATTTCGGGGCTTTTTAGTGTCCCCACAGCCCGGTCCTCAACCAGGCCTCCACCCCCAGGAAGCAGCCCGTGACAGCTGACTAACACCCAGGTACCTATTTTACTGCTAGGTAACAGGGGCATAGAGTGAAAGAAACTCTGCCCATTGTTTCTCGCCGGCACCTGGGATCGAACCCAGGACCACAGGATCACAAGTCCAGCGTGCTGTCCGCTCGGACGACAGGCTCCCCAACTGAGCAGTCATGTGTCATGGACACATGACTGGTGCAGGAAAGGATTTAAATCCTCTCACACTGTAAATCCATCGTGTGTTACATTTAACAATGTGAAACCAAGTTTGGTTTAAACATTCTTTTCTCAAGAGTGCATTCCTTACAAAGCAAAGGATTACTGTATATACAGTATTATAATTTATGAGTAAACTAATATAGTCCAGAATAATTGGGTGAACAATAAGGCCATGAATGTAACTGAAAGGCTACTTTCCAAGTCTGAACTTGCATAGTAAAAAGTTTAAGGAATGTACTGTTGTAAGGTGCCTAGTCAAGTTCAGTAAGGTAACGATTGCTCCTTTGTATTTATTTGTAATAAATTAATCAACAATAAACCCAATACTGAACCAAAAGCATGACATTTATTCTAAACTACAATCGACCACAATCCCAATTGTCAAACACTAAAATATTTTTCTTTGCTTCCCTCTTTCCTCCAGGAACTGAACATCCTTAAGGAAGTGGCAACACAGCATCAAACTGAAGAGAGGAGACTTTCAGCCAGCTCCCTTCAGCTGTCAGAAAACTTTAAAAAAAAAAAAAAAAAAAAAAATCAACGTGCCCACCCAGCACTTCTAAAACAGAAACAGCACCTATTAAAATAGACTATGGCTATTTTTTCACAAGTATTTGCTTCGGTGTTGCCCGTTATTTGTTTTTTTAATTCCACCAAATGTTTAATTTACCAAAATGTAAATGTAAGTCATCTAACATACCTCGTGTTCAGCATGAGCCGTCTGATATGCCTGAGTCAGAGGCCTCATATTAGCTTTCGGAGTGCTCATTAGGTGGGAATTATCAGGAGACATCAGGCTGCTCAAGTTAGCTGACATGTTCTCTTTATCCCCAGTAATTGTCTGAAATAGTGCAAGAATTACTAAGTTCACAATTTCATGAATTAAAAATTCATGTACAGAACATGAAAAATGTGAATTTCTGAAAGGAGCTCACAAAACAGACGATGCACAAGTGTAAACAGATACAGTACTGTAATTATAAAAAAAGCAAAACTGAAAGATTAGATTATATTATACATGTATGATTATATGGGATATGCAGTGGGTCCCCAGTTTGGCCCTAAATAGTTGCCCCATTTAAGTCTTGGGAGTCCAGGTTGACCTGCTCTATTTCGGTGCCAGAATTTTTGTGGGAGCCACAAGAGGCTCCCCAGAAAACAAGCATTGAATGTAATGAAATGCCAATGTCTAGGCGAGCTCCGGTGGCTCCCTGACACCCTCCCTTCCCCAGGGTGTCAGGGATGGTTTTTCCCATCATAGAACTGAGGGTGGAGCAGCCGACTGGTCTGGTCTGCCTTCCTCCCCCACCAAACGAGGGAGGTGGTTGGACGAATGAGCTTGTGCTAGTTTCGTAACTTTTCGACTATGTGTTTATATTATTGGGGAGTTCTTGTGGCAAGTTTGAGGCACTGATACTTCCTTATAAACAGCAGCAGTATGTTTTGTCTTGCTGACTTTGTGGACGCTTTCCCCAGTGGTGACGGACATTATTAAAATTCACTGACAATTTGATCAGTGCCACTACTCTTATGCACCTCTTTAGAGGGGTCCAGCTTCTGGCTCATTGTCCCTGGTAGGCCTAAAAGAACTCTGACTGATGGCAACTAGCAGTTTGTGACCATGTCAACTAGTAGCTTCAGGGAGCCACGAAGATCCCCCAGAATAAGTGAACCAAGCCAGGAATACCGCTTAGCACCATCAGTGTCAGGATATTAAAATTATCCTAAATAGCTCTTGGGATGCCAATGAGAGGTAAGATATTAGACAAGCAACATCAAAGGCATTGTTCAGGAGTCAATGTTATTTATGTAACATACTATCTAATGCATGAAAGTATACTACACAGTACAATAAAGTTATTATAGTGTTTGTACTACTTCTGATCTCCGTACAATATGTTGCCAAGTCTTAACTTAAAACCGTTTGGTGCTAACCCCCACACACTCGCTCTACTTTTCATCTGCATCCTCTTATTCAGTTTCCTCAGTCTAAACATGCTATTCTTGTCTACTTCATCAATTCCCCATATAATTTTAAATATAATGATCATGTATCCTATGGTTTTCTCTCCCAATGATGTTAGGTTTAACTCTCCTAGCGTGTTCTCAGTCTAGTTCTCTTAGTTCTGTAGTCAGTCTTATGGCAAATCAAGACCATATAGATATATTCTTATACTTCACAAGCTGAGACTTTCATGCAAAAGCTACTTACTTGATGACTGGCCCCCACATAGGCTGTACAGTGTACTGTGTAAGGTTCTGATTAATTAATTAGGTTCCTTAAGGCCATTCTTTTGACTGCAGCTTCATATAATATGTAGCAAATCAAGACCTAATTACAACAATTTTATTTTATGGGGGTTAGCATGTTTTTATTGTAGCATGATTGGATCCTCCTGTTATTTTGTAATCATCCTGTGATGTTGCTTTTCTAATGGGCTTTGCATCATCTGCATCCTTCTACTCTTAGTTAATTACATATATAATAAACAGCAACTCTGAACTAAGGAATGAACTTTGCATGTATAATCTGGCTTTCACTCTTCTCCATTCTGACCTTCCCTCAATTGCAGAGCCCCAGACTACTACTAAACAGGAAAGGACCACTCCTCCCACCTGAGAAAGAAGGCTATGGTCAAAGCTTGGACAAACCCTATGAAAAGAGGATCAACTCTCAACCTCCAACTCCATTTCAGAAATATAGCCTACCATATTTTCCCCAGAACACACACTGCCAATTGTTTTACATAAATATTCTCTATTACTACTGAACTGGTGAACAGGGGTTTACTAAATATACAGCAATAATTGGGAATATTGTGTCCCTAATTACTGTACAGTACTATTGGAAAAATAATCAAGATTCTGCCATCATATTCATAATGAAGCTGTAGAGTTTATCATAGACGGCTACCCAATTTTAGTGTTATGCTTTTGATAATGACTCGTGTCACATGACAATTTTGTTCATCCAAAGCAAATTCAGGTTGTGCCAAATGATGTTTTTAATAGAAATTTAAGGAAATTGGGTTATGCTTTTACAGTATATCCTACTACCAAGCTACCTACTACCAAATCCCAAGATTTGACATACCGCTGGCTATTATTAACATATAAATTGATTAACCTTGTATATACAAAAAATGAATTAGAAGAACTTTGGAGCATGTAGTACCCTTTATTTCAAATATCTTTATTCAAAATATTATGTTTATGACATTTTGATATTTACTTCATATCTATTCATCATGCCAAGTCCTACAAAAAAATGTAAAATTGTGGTACAACTCAAATTTCAGGAACTGATATAAGTAACAGAATTGAATTAGCAATTTGAAATTCTGTACCATATATATCCAAGGAATATTTTAGGAATTACAATGTGGTGATCCAGAGAATTGAACCCCCTAACCCCTGCACTGCACACCTGTTTTTGGCAAAAACTTCATAGTGCAATTGTTAAGGTCATATTTTTGTTGTTTTTATAAATGTTCAGGTAAAGTTAATGTCAAAATGTTTCCAAACTCCACCATTTGCCTTTCAAGTCACAAAGATTGATAAAAACATTAAAAAACATTAAAATATAGCCCAATTAAAGAAAAAAAAAAGCACCATATCTGAAATCCGACACATAACATATCAATACTAAATATTACTAATCCAATATAGCCAGCCAACCTGGTTATACTACTATATTTACATTAGACAGTAAAAGTTTAAAAGAGAACGGGAAACGTGATATCATCAAAACAAACATTACAAATCTCTTATTCTTTAACTACAGTCTAGTGATTTAGAATTAATAAAAGTGTTCACTATGACTGGATATAGTATCATTATCAATAAAAGTAAAGCTTAGCTCCCAAAGTCCATAAGACAGAATATTGGAACCATAACATTGGCGGAGATGCTCGGAGAGGGAGCTAGCTAGTCATTGTGTGTGTATTGTCACGTGAATCCCCTGCATAGCAGTGGAACTGCCTTTTTCCCTCACCTTCAATGCCTCTGCACTGGAAGTCTACATCTACACCAGCCCAGATGAGTCGTCAGTCCTGCCACCTCTCCGTACTCCCTAGGGCCTGGCACGGCCTGGCACGGCCTGGCACGGCCTAGTATGACTCAAGAGGCAAGCCGGGCGCCTTTGCTAACCGGTAGTTTGCCTTCACAAACAAGCAGTTAGCCGCCTTCAATGGGCAGTGGTACAGCTCAACACAAAGTCACCGCCAGCCACAAACGAGCAGTTTGCTAGTAGACCAAATATCCACCTTGCGTTGACACTGGATGAGTCATCACCGCCAGACTATATAAAGGGCATCACCTCCCTGGAGAAGCAGTCTCTCTCTCAGTGCTCTTGGATCACCTTGGCCCTCCTGCAACTCCATCTGAATTCAGCCAACGTCATATGCTGGATGCTGTGGTGGAATGGTAGTCTTCAATGGTAGCGTTCCCGCAGCCTGGTCCTCGACCAGGCCTCCTTTTCGTTACATATCCCAAGGAAGCAGCCCATAGCAGCTGTCTAACTCCCAGGTACCTACTTACTGCTCGGTAACAGGGGCATCAAGGTGAAAGAAAGAATTTGCCCATTTGTCTCTGCCTCCACCGGGGATCGAACCTGGAACCTCAGGACTACGAATCCGAAGCGCTGTCCACCCAGCTGTCAGGCACCCATCAGTAGAGCTGGCCGACATACATAACCTGTGACATCTTACATGCTTTGGTAGCTGCCATTACAGAGCCAGGCGCCATTACATGGCACACCCTAGACCACTTGTGGCATAACACACAATGTTGGAGGAGCAGCTCTCACACTGCCAATACAGGTCATAACTACTCAAAATAGATAAGCTTTCACAGTTATACTAATATAATTATAACACTAGAACTAACATTATACTGTAGTTTACTCAATACCACCATATGTGGTATAATCTATGTAAAATTAACTGTAAATGTATACATGTCTTATTTATCACCACCAATTGTGGGATAAGCTGTGTATATTTGACACCCCCCCCCCCCGACTGTGTGTTCAGGTGAAAACAGGCAGGCTAAATCTTAAAATACAGTCCACTTAGAATTATAGTTCAATATAAAGTAAATACAATATAACAAAAATATTCAAAATAAAAAGCACATTTCTTCCTGCTAGGATTACCCCACACACCACTCTCAGAGCACCTTAAGGCACTCTGCGCATTTGAGTGGTCAAGGGTTAAATGTCTTGCGAGACTCACCTTATCACTGCAAGGCACGACTCCAACCATGATATTTCCACTGAACACTTTCCCATTCTTACTCAGTGCTTTTCTCGCCTGTAGTTTCGTCTGAAATTGACAATTGTGGAATTAGTAAACTAAAATTATCTATTTATATTAACAAGTTGATCTTAAGAGTTGGGATAAGATCAGATTGTTGGGTGCAAGTGCATGAATAAAGGAAACAGGATAAGCATTATAGGACATGTACAACTGTAATGAGAAATTATCAGCATACTATTATGGCTTAACAGCAGTACCATATATAATTAATATACACACTCTTTAAAATTTAAATATTTCTAAATATTTGTCCGACATTCCCCAAGCTAGAGAAACTACAAAAATATCCCCTCAAGAAGAATAACAAAATAATAGATCGGGGAAAGCTAATGAACATTAAGTTAAACAAGCAATTATGCTATTACTACAATGAAGATGCATAACACTTAACATATTTCAACAGCATGTTTTCCTACCTGATACTTTAAATGCATCCAGTTTCCTGTGCCAGGATTGCGGTGCTCTGTGATAGTGCCCAGCTGGGTGAACTGAGTTAGTATATATGAAGCTGCGGCAGCTGGGAATCCAAACACTGTTACCCAAGTATCTTCCATGGCATCACTTGCAGATCTAAAAGTAGTTGAAAAGAAGAAAAAATTCCCAGTTAATAAACCTCTGGTAGATGGCAATGTGTCAAATTACCCAAGACAATTTCAAATTATACCAATATAGAAAACTTGTCAGTCAAACATTTTACTATAGAGAAAGCATATATTCCCAATCCATTTGATGCTTGTTTCTCTTTCTTGCACTAACTACAACATATTTTCAATGCCCTTTAAATTAACATTGTAGTCCCATTCTCTTTAGTTTAATTTACTTTTATTTTTTTGGGGGGTTTTCAATATAATTTTCCTCTTGTGTGCTCTGACTGAGACAATCTGAACTGTTACCACACATTGCAACTGTTTTAGTTTAAGACGTGATGTATGCTTTGGAAATACTGTACAATAGACAGCCAATCCATGGAATGATTATTTACATATTTTAAAGAACCTTTTAAATGACCAGCATATTAAAGTCTACAAGAGGCCAACTCTTATACAAATTAATGTGGCCAATTTTTTCTGTACCTCTAACTTTATTTTAGACACAAATATAAATCTGTGATAATACAGTAATTTGATCAATATTTAAAGTTGTCATCACACTACCTCTGGACTCACAAGCTCCCACTTGCTGGCAAGATACATTTTGAAATCATTTTTGGCTTGATTTATTCTAAAACATATAGCTCTATGGGGTTAAACTCATTTCATACATAAGTCAACCAGCTCATGAAGCATGCATCTTCTGATGTTTTGCAAGCTGATTTAGCAATGTAAACATGAAGTGTAGAGACAGTCAATATTGACACGTTTGAAAGATTCTGTATGACTGGTAATTCAAGTTTCTGTGTAGGAAGAGTTTGACTAAACATTCACAGCACAATCCAATCAACTGTAAATTGTTATCAAACTGTACTTCAACATTGAATGTCAATACAGTACTTACACTTGTAATGGATCTTGAACAAGAAAACTGGAATGATCTCTGGAAGGTGTGAAGACACTGTTGCTGTAGGCCGACTGCGAGGCGGGGACCAAAGGTGAACCAGGTGTACCATAATAACTTGGGGTTCCTTGTGCTCCATATGCTTGTGGTCCAATTGGAGTACCTGGAAGGGAATGCTGCAATGGTGAAAATAACTATACACACATCCCCTAAAAGTAAAGTTCTCACATTCTTTATTATTTATATCCAAATTCAGACTAATACTTTTTGTACTCTTTTACTATGAAGCTGCACTCCTACCATTGTACATTGTAGGCACTGCCTTAAAAAAAGCTTACTCCACAGTCTGGAAATTTATGCGCCTCCAGAAATAATTAACTATTGAAAAAATAGACATGTTAGTTTGTGATTTGTAGACTATTTCTGACAAAATATGTCTTGCCAATTAAAGTTCAATTTGCAAGTATGTCCCATTTAACATGCTAATTTAGACATACCTAAAATACGTTGATCAACATACGGGCTTCCAAGACGTGCAGAGATTGGAGACTGAGGCAGAGAAGATGGGCCTCGAACACCTATTAGGCCTTGTGTTGGGGGTCCTCCTGGCTTATCTGGTCCTAATCTAGAAGTGAAACAAAGTTAATTTTACAAGAAGAAACATTCTGCAAAAGATTAATCTCTAAATAGCATGACACACATGTTGACTCCAGCTGATATATTATATCAGCATGTTGGCTCCAGCTGATACAATGTTCAATGTTATTTTGTAATCAGGTCACCACAAACCTTGGCCTATGTATAATTTCTTCAGTCACTAAGTACAGTAATTGCTTACTTGATACTACAATAAAGCATTTTAAGTTCCCATGGGAACTTCAACAGCTTTTGAGAAATTGAAATGCACATCACCCTGTTAAGGTCTTCCTTTTATTTCAAGGAACACATTTGTCAATTACAATATTTATGCAATTTTTTGTTATAATATGTATAATACACAGCACAGTAATTTGATAGTTTTTCTGGGGGGAGGGGGGAGCCCATATGGCTCCCCGGAGCTTACTAGGCTGATATGCTAATGTCAGACTTTGGCATCAGTCATGTGTACGAGTTCTTATGGGCCTACCGGGGACCACGAGCCAGAACCTGGCTCCCTCTAGAGAGGCAAGGGGTGCAATGGCCTATAGAAACCCCGTGTAATTGGAAGCATTCAATGTCTGCCATCAACTGGGTTAGGCACCCAGAAAGGTAGGCGTCCCAAAACAAACCCCTATTCTGGTGAAGATTGCAACCAAAAGCCGAACGAGTGGATAGAACTCCCCAAACAAAATCGAGCAAACTAGTATGATGTCATCCGTCGTCGCGCCGCTGTCTGAGCAGCCCCCCCCCTCCTTGGGAGGGGAAAGGGGCAGCCCCAGACCTACCGCGCCGGCGATCCACACCCCAGTTCCGAGGCTGGATGTCAAAAACAAGCGAAAAAAATGCCAACAGGAGGGAGTGGAGGGAGGGATGCCGGGGAGCCTCCGGGACTCACCCAGAAAATGGCGTTTCATTACATTCAATGCTGGTTTTCTTCTTATTGTAGTTATAAATATATCCCAGCATAAGAATGTGGTAACTTCCCCCATCTCATCCCATTACCCAAAACTGTGGAGCACAGAGTCCCTTGTCCATGGCAATAGAGGGTTGGGAAATTTTGGCTGGCAACCCATCTTGCTAATCACCTTCCAGTGAAGATCAGAATTGAACCTGGATCTAAGACTTGTGCCTGACAGTACCCTAGAAAACAAAGGCAGGCTTATGTGTATGTGAAATGTAGGGAAAGTATATGAAAAGAAATGGTGAAAGTTTTAAAGAGGGAATGTTTGTAGTACAGTATTAGAAGAAGCATTTATGAGAGTAGGGAGAGTAGGCCCTGTAACAAATAAAGAGGTATGGGTCAATGAATGACCTCTCTTACTGAAATTCTAGGTAATCGTACAATACAAGAAATCCTGTGGTAATTGTATATGCTTCATGTAATAGCAAAATTAAAAGTAGTTTGTTGAGTCTAGAGAGTAAGATTGGTATGATACCAATAAATTGCAAAAGCTATGGGTGACTAATTATAAAGTGGGAATGTGCAACAAGCTGATACGATGGGTTTACTTAGTGTGCAAGGAGTAATAACGGCCGCAGATCAAGACATATTTGAATTTTAAGGAAATGCAAAGGTATGTGGTGCAATTGATTAAACAATAAGGGAAAAGTCACTGGTTATGCACTAGAAGAAAAGCATTTTTTAGTATGGTATGTATACGATACAAAAGAGAAGTAATATCTTGAGGTATGTCAGATGCAATTCTATGCAAGATAAGATAATTTTCATGGAAAATGGTGACATCACACTGATATGAAGTGGAAAAAAATAAAAAAATTAAGGAGAAAGTTGGCTAACCAGTAATGACAGTTGTAACTCTTATATATTGAATATATTATTCAAAGATTTACACAGAATTGTCTATAAATATTTTATGTACAGTACACAGTTACCTGGAAGGAAAAAATGGGTCTTTCATTGGCTGCGGAGATCCTGGAGAGGACACTGATGCCGATGACGAAAATTGACGGGTTGTTTTATTTGGGCTGGCACTTCCACCACCACCTAAACGTCCACTCTGAAATTTTTTAACTTGGTTTAAAGCATAGCATCAGTTTTGGAGGAATATCACAAATCTAAATCAGCACAACAGTGTGAAGAGGAAAATTGAAGCTTCACCAGATAGCCAAGATCCTTCAATCAGTGATGTTTCATCAGCTGGCAGTCAAAACAGACCTTGCCAAGCTCATGTACTCTACTGCACAGTAAAACCAAATGGGGAAAAACTGGTGAAAATACCTGGAGAAAACTGATATAATAACAATGTGGTTTTGGATCTGGAAGATCCTGTGTAACGAATCTACTTAGTTTCTATGATAGAGCCACAGAGATTCTACAGAAAAGAAATGGTTGGGTTGACTGCATCTATTTGGACCTAAATAAAGGCTTTTGACAGAGTCCCACATAAGAGGTTGTTCTGGAAACTGGAACATATCGGAGAAGTGACAGCGAGGCTTCTAACACGGATGAAAAATTTTCAGACAAAAAAATGAGGCCAGAGGCAATGTATCAGACTGGAGAAATGTCATAAGTCGAGTACCACAGGGTTCAGTTCTTGCACCAGTAATGTTCATTGTCCTCAAAAATGACATACCAGAAATAACACAATTATATGAATGACCCCCCCCCCCCCCACACACACGATTTGATCATGTTTACAGTGTTGGTGGGGTGGAGCCCCGGGTTACAGATAGGAGGAGGGTGGGGAGGCGTTTACTCCTGAGGCCAATTCAAAATGGCAGACCACTAATACAGAGAACATGTATTTTAATTTATTTATTCATGTAATTATACCACTCCACACTTTAAAAACAGCCAACTTTGACAAATAAGATAACTCCATCATTCAAGGTAAATTATGTTGTGGTTTTCTATATTATTCAGTACATCCCAAAAATTCCCAAAAATATTTGTTTTGGGACGATTTTTAATGGCCTGGGAACGCATTTCCTACTGATAGCAATGCACCTATGGAAAATCTTGATCCACATTCCAAACAAATGCTTTATAAACATCGTCTCAGAACATAGCTCTTTTGTAATTGGGGAACTGCCTATAGTAAACAGTTGGAATACAGGTTGAGGTGGTGGAGGCCATAACCGTCAGTACAGTAGTTTCAAAGCGTTATATGACAGTGCTGGGAAAACAGGACACCACGAGCATAGCTTTCATACTGTAACTACACTTACGTAATTAGTAGTGTTCTATTAGGTTAGGTTATGTTACTTTTCAAGAACTATTGATTTCAAGATGTACAATATCAATCAAGAACTACAACAAGGTAAGCTGAAGTTTCCAGTTTAAATTGCAGTTCTGGTGAAATTTTTTAACTATAGTGTGTGGAAATTCAAATTGTGATGGTTGTGGTACAAAAAATTGCAAATACTGTATGCTCATTTTTAAACTTTCCCAATAAGAATTCTGCTGATCCTGATGTCAGGCTTATCCGATGGGGGGATGAGAGGTCCTTCCCATATTGTCCGGATAAGTGAGCTCATACAGTATATATATATCATTAAAGTAATGCGTTCCTTTAAGACAATGATATTGATCAGATATACTCACTGACGGAGAGGCTATATCCCCCATGAGAAAGGAGGGAAGAAATGTGCTGGGTGTTGTGCTGGCAGGCGGAGCATGGGGGGTGGCTGTCGGAGAACCAACGGGGCTGCCCAAAGTCATAGGCTCCATCTGTCCAAACAAAACATTGCACAAAAATTAAATTCCATTAATCATTAAAGGGTAATCAAGGGAAGCATTCCCATTAGAGTCGTTTCTACCCATGTATTAATAGTACACAGTAGGTTCCTAAGGTATTAAGAATATTAAAAATAATAGGCCTACTGACTCATATGTAGCCACTTATTTATATACAAATCTGAAGCACAGTATAACAGTAGGCATATAAATGCCAACAAATACTCTCAAAATTGACTAGGTTAAAGTACCATCCCTCTTAAAATAAACTATCCCCAATAAAAAATATTTTAAAGCATTAGGGTAAAAGTTCTGTATTGTAAATTCAAATACTGTAATTGTTCTCAAGATAGCATCACTAATGAAACAATGACAAAAAATGGAAAAATTGGGTTCTTTAATTTAGGAGATGAATATCCAGGGGACAATACCCATCATTCTTTTGATGAGAATACTTAAGAGTGTATTGTATTGTATTGAGTGTATTTTTAAGAATACTGACTATACACTATATTGACTATATTGCTGTATTGTAATATCAATACATTACTGCACCTACAGTCCCTGATAAAATATGGTGGATCAAACACTATTCATATACTTTTGATATCTCCAGCTTATCCTTTACTTCAATCGCCTGTGGCCAATTGCTTAGTGACCAGCTGTACTATGTACAGTAGTAGAACAGATCTTGCCCTATCTTACCCCCTGTCTGTGCAAGATATATGAGAATGTATGCCCAGTATCACCTGTGGTTGTGCTCAATAACTCACTTCAGTACTGTGTATGTTTACTAACAGATCTCTAACCCTGTCCAAGGAGGTCAAAATAAAATAAAAAATATATACACTGGTTAGCGCCATATAAATGAATGGCTACATCTGTGAAAGACAGGAGAAAAAAATATCCTTATATCCATGCCAGCAAAACTATTTGACACCATAGTATACACTGGCTGCCACTTCATAATTATTAATTGTTTAATGATGGTCCCCATAGTGCAGCGGTAACACGCTCGTCCCACACTTCGTGAGTGATTTGGCCAGGGAGGATTGATTAGGCAGCGATCCTCAACTGTACGCCTCTGTCCACTCAGCAGTGAACGGGTATATTTGGTTTTTAAACTGGTAGGTTATATCTCAGGGAAAATCAAGAATCAGAACCTGCCCAAAATGCTGTGTGTGATAGTGGCTTTACAAGAATGTAAGAGCTCTTGTATATATAAAAAAAAAATACAAATAAAATGGTGTGATTATGGATGTATTGTTATTGCTGCTGTATGATTTGTCAATGGAGATTGAAACCTAACCTAGTTCAACCTAATCAAAACCAGCCTAACCTAACCCAACTGAGCCTAATACAGCCTAGCATAACAATATGTATGGATAATATGTATGTATGTAGTGTGTAATATGTATGGTTTTAACAAAACTTTCTTCCTCGAATCGTTTCGTGTCCCAAACGACCATACCCAGACCTACAGACCCTCCCCAGGATGCAACCCCCACTACTGACTGACTGACTAACTCCTGCATACCTACTTACTGCTAATTGAACAGGAGAATTAGGAAACAGGACAGGAAACATGCCCAACCATTTCTGTCCCTGCCCGGGATTCGAACCTGGAATTTCCGACTGCAAGTTGAGAACGAACAGGACTGTACTACTAGTTACCTTTAATGTTCAGCATGATCCACCCCCACACCTATACTGTCATCATACCAAGAGCATTGGGCTCCAGCTCTCGGGCCCATCATGGTTGGTGACCTAACACCATGTAGCTCTGGGCCAAAAAAAAAAAAAAAAAACTGCATCGCACTTGACCATTCAAAATGACCGTCTCCAAAGGGTCCATGAGCAGAGTTACCTCAGTAGAACAGGTTGTGGTGACCCAGGAGGCTAAGGATGACCCAGGAGGGCAAGGGATGACCCAGCAAGTGAAGGGGTGACCCACAAGGCTCCAGGAACAACACTTGACTCACACGTTCAAAGCTCCCTCACTGAGCGCCTCGTGACGTCACAGCTCGCGTTAACATATACATAAATCACAACAAATTATATTTTTATTTTCGTAAGGTTAGATTAACATCAAGTTAATGTTCGGGTCGGAGTAAGGTAGAAAAGTTTGTTTTAAAGAGCTGCGATGACGTAGAACTTTGAATACATACAGTTCTACGTTTACAATTGTACAGTCGGATTCGTTCTCGATGGTCAAATCCGGGTTCGAATCCCGTGTGGCGTTTCCTATCATCTTTTTATTTATTATTTAATTATTTACAAGAAGGTACATTTGGTTTAGGAGAGTACAGGGCAATGAAGTTTTACTTTCTTGTAAAGCCATTAGCACGCATACCGTTTCGAGCAGATCCTTAATCTAACATATAATTTTAAGAAGGTAATTTCTATTAAAATAAAAAAAAATTACAGGTAGATTGTAAGAATAAAAATACATTGTAAGAGAGTATAAAATGTAATTGTAAGAAAGTATACAAAAATTCATTATATAAGAAATTTGAGAACAAAAATTAGGTACACTAAAGTAAATTTAAGGGTTATCCACAGTTACATTGTAGCATAGTTTGAGGATTATTGCAAGATATGATCACAGGTCACGACCTCTCCGTAGGGTGCAGTCGCACCTCCACAGATCTCCAGTATCAGCTAATGATACTGGTAATGGCTCCAAAGGTCCTCCACTTACGGGCTATTCATAACTTATTTACAAAAAAAAAAATATTCTAAGCAAAACACAGGAAAGTAGTATACCTTACAAATTCAATAGATCAAATACAAATGACCCGAAATGGATAACAAAGGATCTGAGAAACCTTATAGGTAGAAAGAGAGCTTGGTACAAAAGGATTAAGGATGGGGAAGTCAGTTTAGAACAAGAATTCGCACAACTGGTTAGAAATGTCGATTTAGTATCTTTGTTTTCTTTGCTGAGATAATGGTCAAATGGTCAAAAGATTGGCAGATGCAGTTTAATGCTGATAAATGTAAAGTTCTGAGACTAGGTAACGATGATAGAGTTACAAGATACGAGCCAGATGGTGTTGAGATTGCGAAAGGGATCTGGGAGTTATGATTAAGAATCGACTTGAGAATGGTCCAGGACGGACCGAAACGTCGTCGTCCCTTCAACTTCTAGTGTGTGGTCTGGTCAACATGATTAAGAATTTAAAACCAAAGGATCAGTGCATGAATGTTCGTAATAAGGCAAATAGGACACTGGGATTTATTAATCGAAGCGTTAGTAACAAGACACCTGGTGCTATTCTTCAGCTATATCTTGCTCTGGTTAGGCCCCATTTAGATTATGCAGTTCAGTTTTGGTCGCCGTACTATAGAATGGATATAAATTCACTTGAACGTGTCCAGCGTAGGATGACAAGGTTAATTCCCCAAATTAGAAATCTTTCATGTGAAGAAAGATTAACAAAGCCTAAATTGCATTCACTGGAAAGGCGAAGAGTTAGGAGTGACATGATAGAGATTTACAAATGGATGAATAGGCATAACAAAGGGGATATTAATAGGGTATTAAAAGTATCAACACAAGAAAGAACACAAACCACTTAATTATTTCTGGTGACTTTAACGTTGACCTCAGCGAGCCTGATAACCCTCCTGCTGCTAGTTTCCTCAACTGTATGAATTCCTGCTTCCTCATACCCTTAATCACTAGACCTACTAGAATCACTGATAGTACTGCCACGGCTCTTGACCACATCTGGACCAACATAACCTCTCCGCTTACTTCAGGGATAATCATCGATAGCACCACAGACCATTACCCCACATTTCTCCTAACCAACATTAACAAACCACCTCTAGAGACAAGGGAGATAAGGTTTAGACTGCACAATGAAACTGCTATAAGCAATTTTATAGCTGTTGCTGCTAATATCAACTGGGAATCCGAATTATGGAACATAGGGGACATCAACCTAGCAGTGCAATCTTTTCTTCAAAAAACTCTCAGCCTTTATAACACCCACTGTCCTATGCTAACGAAACAAGTCACAACTAAAAGGCTAAACAATCCTTGGCTCACAAAGGGAATACTTAAATTCATTATTAAGAAACATGACCTTGAGAAGAAGTATAGGTTAGGAATCGTCTCCAAAGAATTTTCAAAGAATTACTCATCATTGCTATCTAAAATAATTAGAAGAGCCAAAATTAAATACTACGAAGATAAATTTACCCAAACAAAGGGCAACATTAAGAAAACATGGAGCACAATTTCACAAATATTGGAATCAAAGAAGATTTTAAATAACAAACCAATACTCCTGTCAAATAATGATGGTCTGCTTTCAGCCTCTGACACTGCTTTTGAGTTCAATAGGTTCTTCTCTTCCATTGGGTCATCGATCCCTTGCAAATGATATTCCATCTTCCAGTACTAATATTCAGGACTATCTTACAGGTAACTATCCACAGTCTGTACCTAATGCCTACTAATACCACTGATGTTACTGACACAATCCTTTCCCTTAAAACCAAGTCTAGTGCCCTTGAGGAGATACCAACTCTTATTTACAAAAAAGTCTCCAGATTTTTAGCTCCTGCCATTGCATTGCTCTTCAACAAGTCACTTGAACTCCAAACCTTTCCAGATATTCTAAAAAAAAGCGAGAGTAACCCCTCTCCACAAATGTGGTGATCCCACTGATGTTAACAACTTCAGACCTATATCAATTCTGCCAAACTTGTCTAAAATATTTGAAAAACTTATCTGCAAGCAGCTTTACTCTTATCTAGCCAAACACAATATACTTAGCTCTTGTCATTATGGCTTCAGACCCCAAGAAAGCACTAACGATGCACTTATTTGTATGATTAACTTGATACATGCAGCTCTTGATAAAAATGAGTTCCCTATTGGGTTATTTATGGACCTGCGTAAGGCTTTTGACACTGTCAACCACCAAAACCTTCTTCTTAAATTGCAACATTATGAAGTCAGAGGTCACTCCCTGCAGTAACTTAAGTCTTACCTTACTGACAGGCTCCAATATGTTTCTGTGATTAATTCAATTTCTCCCACCCTACCAATCAACATTGGTGTTCCCCAGGGCAGCATACTTGGCCCTCTCCTCTTTCTCATCTACATTAATGACCTTCCAAATACCTCCCAACACCTCAAACCAATTCTATTTGCTGACAACACAACCTTCATTTACTCCAGTCCTGATCCCCTTGCTCTAAATGTCACAGTGAATACCGAGCTAAATAAAGTCCATCACTGGCTAACTGCCAACAAACTCACCCTCAATATTGACAAAACTTTCTATATTTTGTTTGGCAATAAATCCTCAAATCAAATAAATCTCAGGATTAACAATACCCAAATTTGTAACAAAGTAGATGGCAAATTCCTTGGCGTTCTCATTGACCGCAAGCTGAATTTCCTGGGACACATTCTAAATATATCAAAAAAAGTTTCAAAAACTGTTGGAATTCTTTCTAAGATCAGATATTATGTACCTCGCCCTGCCCTGGTGACATTCTATTACTCTCTCATTTATCCTTATCTCAACTATGGTATTTGTGCTTGAGGTTCTACTACCTAAAATCATTTACGTCCTCTAATTACTCAACAACACAAGGCTGCTATTAGGACAATATCTAACTCTGGCCCCAGACATCACTCGGTACCCTTACTCAAATCTCTGAATATGTTAGATATTAAGTCACTCCACATCCTCTCATGCGTATTTTATATATATAAAACGCTGAACTGTAATGTCAATCCTGACCTTAAAAGCTTCCTAGAAGGTTGTAACAGATCCCAAGAGCACCACACCTATGAGCACAAATACCTATTTGATATTCCAAGAGTACGACTTAGTCAAACTAGAAATGCTTTACAAATCAAGGGACCTCGAATGTGGAATGACCTTCCCAATTATGTTAAAGACTGTACCTCTCCCAACCAGTTTAAGATAAAAACTAAGTACCACCTAATTAACTCAATGTAACCTACCTCACCCCTAAATGTCAACCCATGTCTACGATTTTAAACAATGCTGTTTGTTGACCAAATTGTATTTTTGTTTTTTTTCTGCCATGTTTCCCCCCCCCCTTTTTTATATTTTTTCGTATTTTTTCTCAACACAATTTATACTTTAATCTCAATTTGTATTAAGTTTTAGTCTTAGTGTTTTTCCTGCCCGAAACGCTTTGCGTAATAGTGGCTTTAGGCATTGTATGTACTAGCTCTATCTATAAATCCATCAACTTTTGTATCTCACCTTGTATGTATGCACTTTACCTGAATATTTGTATTTGTATTCGTATTCTTCTGTGTTAATTTCCCTACCGATTTTTGTATCATCTGCAAATTTGCAGATGTTGCTACTCAAACCTGAATCTAAATCATTTATATATATATTATAAACAACAGAGGTCTCAGGACAGAGCCTTGAGGCACTCCACTAACAACATTATCCCACTCTGACTTAACCCCATTTATACTAACTCTATATTCTTTGGTATAGCCATGCCCTAATCCAACTTAATATAGCACCTCTAATACCATAAGCTTCTATTTTTTTAATCAGTCTTTCATGTGGCACTGTATCACAAGCTTTGCTAAAGTCAAGGTACACAACATCACAATCCTTACCACTATCAACTGCCTCAACTATGCTGGAATAAAAAGATAGCAAATTTGTTAAACATGAACGGTCATTTGTAAAACCATGTTGCGACTCATTTATTAATTTATGTTTCTACGGGTGCAAGAGTATGCCTCCTCAAACACCCGGGCGTCAAAACAAAAGAAGGCCGAAAAAAATGATCAAAACAGGCAAAAGGTCGGTGGGAAATGACAATTTGAAAGGAGAAACGGGGGGGGGGGGGGGTAGAAAAATGAAACACGAGGAAAAGGAAAAGATGCATGGAACAATTGGTAAAGACAGCAGCAGGAGCATAAGGCTGCAAAAGGACAGAGGACTGACCCATGGAGCATCACACCCCGGCAGCCGCCCACTAAGCCCCCCTTCACGGCGACAACGGGCCAGACAGGGAGTGGGGGGGTCAAATTCCTTATAGAAATGTCTGCATTTCCCATAATGTCCTCTCCTGAAATCAGTTTTTTCTACTATCTGGCCTCCTGTTTCCTACACCTATCTTCATTACATTACATTTGCTTGGGTTAAACTCTAACAACTATTTGTTCAACCATTCCTTCTGCTTGTTTAGGTCTTCTTGAAGCCTCAAGCAGTCCTCCTCTGTCTTAATCCTTCTCAAAATTTTGGCATCGTCAGCAAACATTGAGAGAAATGAGTTTATACCCTTCGGGAAATCATTTACATATACTGTATCAGAAACAAGACAGGACCGAGTACAGGGCCCTTTGGGACCCCACTGGTGACTTCACGCCAATCTGAGGTCTCGCCCCTCACTGTAACTCGATCTCTGCTTGTGTGTGTGTACTCACCTAGTTGTGCTTGCGGGGGTTGAGTTTTGGCTCTTTGTGTATGCCCACACATCTCCAGGAAGCAGCCCATAGCAGCTGAAACTCCCAGGTGAACAGGGGCATCAGGGTAACAAAAAGACTCTGCCTATTTGTTTCCGCCTTCACCGGGAATCATCGAACCCGGGCCATTAGGACTACGATCCCAGAGGGCTGTCCACTTAGCCACGAGGCCACCCCCTGTATGTATGTGTGTACAGTATAATCAACTAGTTATTTATTATTATTATATATATATATATATATATATATATATATATATATATATATATATATATATATATATATATATATATATATATATATATATATTATATATATATACACACACATACAAGTCCCTAATTCAAATCCCCCCCCCCCCCAGGGTCGAATTACTGACCCTTCCCCAGGATGGAACCCCACTACAAGCTAACTGATTTCTGGGTACCTATTTACTGCCAGGTGGACAGGGGCATTAGGTGATAGGAAATGTGCCAACCATTTCTGTCCCACCTGGGATTCGAACCCAGAATTTTCAATTGCGAGTCGAGAATGAATGCAACTGTACTTCCGAGACCCTATATATATATACAGTATAGGTATGTATGCAGTACTGTATATTGAAAGGAAACTGTAGAAGAGCCAATGAGGAAATAGAGAAAATAATTATTCAGAAAATGGTAGGCTCTTTTGGAAAGAAGCAATGTAGGAAGATGATTATATATTCGGTAAATGAATTAATGGAAATTTAAAAGACAGACTTGGAAGGATGTAAGTGAAGATTTAAATAAATTTAAAATACTGTATATATACAGCTAAAACAATAATTGTAGGGGGATGACAGTTCCACTTGATATATCAGTGTTTTCTCTTTTGATATATGTTTTCTCTGCTAAATGTATTCTTATTGATACCTTTATCATACGTTTTGAGGTTTAGTTAAGTACACCTTGTCTGCCGCCTTACACTTCAGCTAAAAAGAACATTTTTAAGTCCACAGTGGCAGTACCCTTGGGTAGCATTGTGATTGCTATCAAGGTTGATTTGATTGGCAACTGAACTCAATGTTTTTTCAAAAATATTTACAGAGAAATATGTTACAGCATTGCCTATAGCAACTACAGTATAAAATTTCCTTAATTAAGCCTCATTTTTTAATAGTAATATAAGGTTTCAGTTAACTTTATTTTGTAGTCTACACTTGTAATTATTTTTTGTAATGATACCAGAATACATGTAACTTTAAAAATTTATTTACGGACGTATATAAAACACAATTGACTGAGGACTCACAACTGGAAATTCATACAGTTTAAAAACTGTAGGTACATGGGAAGCATAAACACCATACAGTATTCAATTCTGTCTCTTGCTCTGGCTAACATGGTAAATCAATACTCCACCATGATTTCCTATCCTTACTTGACAAATTATCAAAAATGGATAGTGGAAAAGAAAAAATAATACTTTATTGTAAAAACAAAAGCAACAAAACATATGTAACAAATACAGATGAAACTACACTTACTTTGTCAATAATATCTTATGGAAACATACCATAATGTAAACAAAAACTAAATTAAGAATGACATATTTTCCGAATCTTTAAAGTGGATGAATAATTAATGCATAAATACATTTCTTTTGATTACATATTAAGTGCTAATGGAGAAAAACAAATTAATTCCAGTTTCTAAAGCAATTTTCAATTACAAATACTGTATATATATTGCACAAAATTAACAAAATATAATAACTAAAACCTTGGCACAGGGTAGTAACTACAACCTACTGAGTACTTTTCTATTAGAAACAAAAAAATCCTTACCACAAATTTTTAATTCCATTAAATTAATTTTAAATAAGTTAAATCAATAAGTGAACCAAGTAGTGTTCTAGTTTAAATTATTAAACAAACTTCCATTAATGTCCATAATTAATTTCTTACTGCATGTGATGATAACTTCTTGGGTAAAAGCCATTTAGAAAATCATTAAAACAGCAATGGAATGATTTTGAGCAATTTTTGTTATGTTTACTCTGACTCTTTAAGTGAAGGCAGTGCCACATCCAGCAAAAGAGCAGTAACACTGGTCTTGCAATAAGAGGTTATCACTTGTGCCATCACACCTTCATAAACAAGTGTGCTACACTGCAAGATACACCATCAGGTAATACAGTATACAGAAAAAAAAACATTGCAACAATCATCATTATCAACCAAAAATGCTGAGATTAATGATTATGTATTAACATCTGGAAATCTTTATTTTTGGGTGAAGCAATGGTATGTGATTTCTGAAGTACAATTTTTATAGGTTTAATTTTCATTAATTTTACTGAAATCATGTACTTTAAAAATCTTTGTTTTGCCAAATATTGAAATTGTGGATGTAGTAATACAGTATGTGCAACTGCTGTTAATATTTTCCTGAAAACACTCCACGGACAACAAAAACCATTTCGTCATGCACGCT
The DNA here is from genome assembly GCF_040958095.1 of Procambarus clarkii. Taxonomy (NCBI): domain Eukaryota; kingdom Metazoa; phylum Arthropoda; class Malacostraca; order Decapoda; family Cambaridae; genus Procambarus; species Procambarus clarkii. The sequence continues at coordinate 17,670,456 of NC_091219.1, forward strand.
GGCACACACACACACGCACATGTACATACACTCACATGTCGATGTTCGCTGATGATGCAAAATTAATGAGACAAGTTGTGACAGATGAGGCCTTGAACAAGCTTCAGAGATTGTCAGAAAAATGGCTATGGAAATGGGACTAGGACTAAAGTTATGGAAATGGGACTAGGTGATAGGAGACCAAAGGGTCAGTACACAATAAAGGGAAACTACCTTCCTGTGATTATTTGAGAAAGGACCTGGGAGTGGACATAACACCAAATCTAACTCCTGAGGCACATATAAATTGGATAATGACAGCAGCGTACTGTACGCTAGCAAAAGTTAGAACGTCATTCAGAAACCTAAGTAAGGAGGCATTCAGAGTGCTTTACATTGCCTATGTGAGACAAGTCTTAGAGTATGCAGCCCCATTATGGAGCCCCCCACCTAAAGAAACACAAGTAGGAAACTGGAAAAGGTTCACAAATTTGCGACAAGATTAGTCCCGGAGTTGCATGGGATGGGATATGAAGAGCGACTGAAGGAATTGAACCTGACGACGTTAGAAAAAAGGAGGGAGTGGGGAGATATGATAGCAGCATAAAAAATACTTAGGTAGATTGACAGAGTGGAAATAGATGAAATGCTCACACGGAATACCAACAGAACAAGGGGGATATGGGTGGAAGCTGGAAACTCAGACTGAGTCATAGAGATGTTAGAAACTTTTCTTTTAGTATGAAGAGTAGTGTGGAAGTGGAATGAAATAAAGGAACACATTGTGGAAGCAAACACTATTCATAGCTTTAAAACTATGTAACATAGAGAAGCAGGACAGGAGTCATTGCTTTTAACCAAAGGCTAGAAATGCGAGATCCAAGAGCCAACACCCGATCCTGCAGACACAAATAGGTGAGTACACACACACACACACTTTGGTAATTACACATAAAGCTCCAATACTCCATTTTTTGGTTCAATATACCCAGCATTGAATGTAATGAAATGCCTCTTCCTGGTGGCTCCTTGTAGCTATCTCACTTAGATAGTTGCATTTTACAAGTCACATCAGTTGCAAGAATTATCAGTTGGTCCCCCTACTGGGGACCAACACCAAATCCAGCCACCTCACATGAGGTTTAGAGAGCAAATGACATACCGTCATTTCTCCGGGAAGCATCCAGAAAACCCCAACCCAAAGCTGACGCAGCCGTAAAGACAATGAGTGACAGAGCTCGAAGATACCACAGGACCACACCCTGAAAAGTGTGAAGAGGAAGCTGGTAAAGTAATAACTGGTGAAGGGCAACAAGGGCTCAAACTCAATGGTGGTACAGTAGCAGTGGTGAAATGGCTAGAATCAGAGGAATCAGTACAGTCCCTGAGCCAAACTCTGCCCAATGGGAAGACCATACAGGCAAAATTCAGGTTCTCACATAGCAGCTAAACCAATTGCCGAGTCATCCAAGGCTGAGTGACTCGGGTGACTAAAAACCTATGGAGCTGTAAGTGAAGCAAAGCCAAAGGAGGCAGGGAAAGTAATGCCAGCCAAGAGTCCAAGATGAGACCCAACCACATGTGAACTTGGGCCGGAACCAACTGGGACTTCTGCCAGTTCACCAGGAACCTGAATCCAGAGAGGTGGGAAAGAACCAGATCCCTGGCTAGCCAATATATGTATAGATGGGAGCCCAAACCAACCAGTTGTTGAGGTAAGCCAAAACTTGAACCCTTAAGAGACATAGCTGAACCACAACATGCTAACCTGATGAAAATACAGGGAGCCAGATTCCCGGCAGGACCAGGGGGCCGAGCCGTACCCCCAAAGCCCCAGCCTCACAAGGAAAATCCGGGGAGCTGTACAAAACACTAAGGAAGGGAGCCCACTGGTCAGACCCATATGGCACGGCTGGAGGAACAGGATCAAATGCCTCCGCCACCACCCCGGAAGAGGAACACCCCCCCCCCCCCCCCGCCCGAGTCTCAACCCAACCAGACCCTGCTCCAACCCCGAAATTCGCCTATGATTCAGAGTCAGAAGAAAGGGGAGAAAGTATGCACAACAGAAGGAGAAGGACTAGGAGGAGCGGAAGGAACCTGAAGCCGAAGCGACTCCCACTCCCAAGTCCGGACCCCTATAACGAAAACGGGGCAGTACAGTATTGGGGTATCCAGGGCCGCAACCAACCTAGAGCGTTGCAGCAACATAAACCTAGCATGCAACCCAAGAGGTGGCCTTTTACGGGCATGAATAGCCCGTAAAAGTTTTGCTGATTTTCTGGATGTTATCCCGGTGGAAATGGTAGAATGTCATTTGCTCTATATGCCTTGTGTAAGGAAGCCAGGTTCTGGCTCTGGTCCCCAGTAGGCCAAACAGAACTCGTGCAAATGATGTGTTTGTAGAATGGAGCAACCTCAGTGAGATAGCTACAAGTAGCCACCATGGGGCTTCCCCAAGAACTGGTCTAGATCTTAACAACTTGCACAATTAAAAATCTTTTGCAGTTTTATATTATTGTAGTTGTAGCGGAACAGTTGAATTTGGTTATTCATGAAAGTATTTAAAATACGGCTTGGGAAGGGAAAAAATCACCAATTGTGATCAATAACTTTTTTGTATACAAATTTTTAGTGCCAGATATGGTCAGCTTCATTTTCTCCACCTCCATGTTGATCTTGCAATAAATATTACTTACCCATCCTTTGACCACTCTGTTATGTGTGCACTGAGATATTTTCTGTTTCTAGATTTCCCTTTTGTCACTTGAGTGCACTGTGGCAATCTTCAATCTTTTCAACACAAAGTGTTAATGAGTGCCAGCAAGTGGCGACAGCTTCGAGTCATGACAACCAAGTTATGTTTTAGGTGTTCCTTCAAACTGTCAACACTTTAAGGCAAATAATGCTTCATTGTTCTGTACCTTGAAATTTTAAATTTAAAATAATTCCATATCTCCTGCAAGTGATGCCACAACCACCAACAGCATTCCTTTTAGTTTCTCATTTAGTTTCTTGATGGACAAAATAGTTAATTTCACAGTGCAAGTAAAAAGCATCTGCGTACATAACAGTGTGTTTAGTACCTGGAAATATTGTTCAACCTTTTGTTTAGACTTCAAACTGTACAATAAGGAAGAAAATTATATAAATTAAAGACACATTGTGTAAAACCCTTATATCTGTTATCGCCTGTTGTGTATGCCACATGTAAGCTGTCAGATATAAGCCCACAGATTAATTCACTACTGTTTTTTAAATATTTTACAAATAAATCACTGTTAAGTGATTTAACAGTGATAAACAGTGATTTAACAGTGATAAATCACTTATGTATCACTGTTAAGACTTACTAATTAAAGATAAATAATTATTAACACTTACATTCCAAGAACAATATTATGCATTTAGAAAAATCTTGACATTAATATTTGATGCTCTTTATTGGTAAAATAGCTATAGAGGAGTTTGAAAATAAGATGCTTATGTTTAAATACATAACTTTTAACATTTCTGGATTACTTCATAATATATGCTGTATATGGGTAATGGAGTTGCAAGCCTCAGTTGCTTTATGAACAAATGCAGTGGAAGATGTACAAGGTTGCCAAAATGAGGGTTTTTTATTTTTTGTAACTTATAAATGTTATTTTAATTGCATGCATATTGCAAGGCCAAACTGCAATGTCACACTGTTGTGGGGGGGTTTGCATACAAGTGTACCAGGTACCAGGTATACTACTTCATTGTGTGGATGTATTGGAAGCCTTCTACATACACCACTTATTTCTTAATTACAGAAACATTGTGAAGTTGATAAGGATCTCACCATAAAGTACAATCCCCATCAAAACTGTAAGTTATCTATTACCATTATTAACTATTGTATTTAAACTTATATACATATATTTTTTATAGTATATTTTAATGCAACAATTAACAATTTTGTCTACTTCGAGATGGTATGAAATGAATGGATGTGAAGAGGGTGACCAAATAAGAGAAAAAGAAAAAGCTGAGGATGAAGGACGTAACAAATGATCAAGAGTTGGTGGATTAGTAAAAAATCAAATCTGGAGGAATATTACAGGTGACTTTGTAAGAAAGAAAGAGTGCATAACAGGATACTTATCTACAATAAGAAATATAGTCCCACAAGCAGTGCTTTAATACTCCTGAAATAAAGGGACACAAAAACCAATTTTCCATTTGTAGAAAGTGATCATGACCATTTACAATACTGGAGTAGTTTCAAATTTTATATGTACTTTGTTATAAACATCATGTTAATTCACTTAAATTAACTTGCTCATCTCCGAACACTGGCACCATAAAAATGTGCGGAGCCTATACCAGTGTATATAATAAAACTATAAAAATGTCAGAAACTCTTTGAAAACACTCCAATTATATATTGAAACATGAAAGGTTTCTTACAGAAAACTGTTCAAATAAATATTTACATTAAATATTTCCATGGCTCAGTTGATGTATCTTACAAAAATCATACATTTTAATGTTAAATTTAACTTTTTAGGTTTTATTAAATTGTTTTCAGGCAGATCTATTGTTCTTAAACTGTAGGATGACACCAAGTTAGACACAAAAAGGTGATTATGGGTAATTAATAGCGCCAAAAACACCACTTAATCTTGCCTATCAATATCAGATCATAATGATAAGTGACTTTCAGGAAATGCATCAACAAACATGGTTGTCCAGTTTTAGTCTCCAGATGCTTGGGAAGTGAAAGAAAAAAACCCATCATTGAATGAAATGAAATACCTCTTTCTGAGGCTGGGGCACGTTGGAGTCTCCCTGTAGCTAGCCACACTAAGATAGCTCCACGCACACACATATAGGTCCATCAGCCATAGGAGTCCTTTAAAAGCCTACTGGAGACTAGAAGCTAAAATCTGACTTTCTTCACAGAAAGGAACGGAGCAGGGGAGATAAGATTACCTTCATCAATGAAGCTAACACCCAGAATGGGTGATGAACTGTAAGGTTCACAGAAAATAAATAAAAGCAGCAAATGACTCCACATACAATACACCTAATAATTAGATCATACCCTCTCTTGTTATAATAATAGCTGATCATCAAAATGGGGCGCTGAAAGAACCACAAGTGCTGCTAACTCCCAATGCCAACAATCTTCATCCTGGAGTCCAAGGAAATGCACCTGGTTGGAAAGGGAGGGTCCAAGGTGCCATCGAGATTTCCCCCCCCCCCCTCCAGAAAGAGGCTTTCATTACATTCGATACTGATTTTTTGGAGGGGCTGAATGATGGATCAAACCCTCAAAGGGAAAAAGACTAGCCACAAACAATGAATACAGAAGAAATGAGCCCATAAAGTGGCAAATGCCTGATAAGCTTCTTTCCTAAGAGCCTCAGCTAAACTAAATGTTGCAGGCCTTGCGGTGAAAAGTATCATCCACCTAACAGGCAGCATGGTAGGTATGGAATGAATGACCATTGGCATGTAGCAAAGCTGATGGACACCCCTTGAACTCCCAAGTAGCAAGTGCAGGGTCAGTGGGCTGATCCATGACAAGCCACACCAAAGACTTGTAGGGCTTACCAAGACTTTAAGGCAAGGACCAAGTAGGATACCAGGTAATAGTGATGTTCGCTGGATGAACCGATATTGTAAGCAGCACAATGGAGAATTAAGGCTGCGAAGGACATCAGCAGCATGTCATATGTACAAGCATGCATATTCTAGTACACCTCTCACAAAACCCCAGAATGCCTCCAACCTCAAGAGCTTCACAGAGGAGTCAACAGCCCTTGCACTATTCAGGGTGAGGCATCCTCCACAGAAGGATGGCCTCTATGGGATGAACACTTGAACCAACCAGTGAAGCAACCCTGTCAGGGCAGGGGCCAACATCAATAAGCAGCCCTAAGCACATGCAGCTAGAGATGAACAATTTCCCAAGTTCACACAACATGTGAGCCTTGTAAAAATGTACAAGTGAAGCAAACACTAAATATTGAAATGATACACAAGCAAATAGGTTCCCACAGAACAAAGTCCAAAGTATGACCAATGCTCATCTAGATTATCTGGGACCTGAAAAGGTTGGAGCAATCTGAAATAACAGGCAACAGGCTTCATGCAAACAACAGTTGCATGAAGTGTTGATTGTTGAGTTCCATTCTAGGGGAGTTATTTTGATCTTTTCTGATATAGATTGCACAGGTTAACCAGACAGTGGTCTGTTTTGATTCACTTACCTTTCTGGGTAGACGAATTGCCCTGGTCGATGGCAATTATAACATACAGGTACTTTAAATGTAAAATGCTCATAGGACATTGCTCCCTGCGCCTCTCTGAGGAGGCCAGGTTCTGGCTCGTGATCCCTGGTAGGCATAAGGACTACTGTGACTGATGACCCCTAATATAGCACATTACAAACTAATATAGCACATATCAGTTTGGATAGTTTCAGGGAGCTAACGGGACTCCCCACAGAAACCGCCATTCTGTAATACAGAAGTTTAGCAAACCAATTTAAATTACAAAAATTACAAAAAAGCAAGCAGAGTATAGTGAGGACTTCCTGTATAAAGCAACTTCCAGAGCTATAGCAATTTATATCAAGTATAAAATATAAAGCAATTTACAACTTACATTTACTTGTTAATTTATGAAAATAAAACTGAAATTTTGCAAACCACATTTTCTCCTTAAATTAGCAAAACAAGATAATACATATTAAGGTAGGCACTTACCTTACAGTTTTTCTAAATAGGCAGCTGCTTTACAAAATGTCATCTAGAAACAGGAAAAATTTACAAATTTAAATTACGAGAATACTGTATATGCTTTTGGAACCTTCTTATGAGGATTTATCAATTTAAGGTTTCAAACATTCAATCTTTTTTCCTCAGATTACAGACATGGAAAACTGGTTTTCATGTAAAATCAAATTTATGAAATATTGTACACATCAAGCTAAATGCAGACAAAAATTGACAGCTTGTGTCAAATGTAAATGATTACATTTATTAAATATATCCTGAAACACAACTGAAGTAAAATAATTGCAATAAACAAATCGTATGTAAAAAATAAATCATAAAGGTAATGCTGCTTGGGGATACACGAGAATCACCGACGTATTTATGAGGAAAATAACAACTCAACTGATTCACAGGAATAACATTATAATAAATAATTAAATCTAATGTGTCATGGAAGTTATTACGATATATGTATAAATTATTTATATTATGAAGACATATAGATAATATGTCTTCTAGCTTACACTTATAAACAGGACAAAATAAACAAAGGCCATGTCATGTACATAAATTATTAATATCAATAGTAATGGCTTGTTTAAAAAATCAACCATAATAACCCATTTCTATGTTTTTATACGCCAGTCATATTCACAGGATATATGGAGTATCACAGTCCTGTCATTCATCATTGTCATTTCATAAAATTTCACAAAATATGTAAAACACACACTGTACGAAGTTTTTAAGTTTTCTGTATGATAAAAACCATAATATGATTCCTAATTGACCAGACCACACACTAGAAGGTGAAGGGACGACGACGTTTCGGTCCGTACTGGACCATTCTCAAGTCGATTCTCGACTCCATTCTCAATTGACTTGAGAATGGTCCAGGACGGACGGAAATGTCGTCGTCCCTTCACCTTCTAGTGTGTGGTCTGGTCAACATACTTTAGCCACGTTATTGTGACTCATCGCCTGCATGATTCCTAATCTCATGCTCCCTTGTCATAAATCCTAAAACCCACTATGTGTAAACAAAACATGTTACATTTCAATTTTTGCAGTGGAATGGTGCAGTTACCACAAATATATTTCAGATATACAGTACAGTATCTGTAAAACTTTACAGATGAAATATTAAAAAATAACCATCTTTTAGTTCATTTCAATATGGACAATAGTCTTTGTTAGCTAAATGATATAATGCTATTGAGTAGTAATAGCAGTGTTTGACAGAGAAAGCAATACAAGAAGTTCTCGCTATACTCTGCCCTATTATACACCATTTCACATACATGTTATTGACAAGTTATTGACCACTGTATTATTTGTTAAAACTTTATATCAGAACTACATCTTATAATGAGTGTAAACAAGAGGCAAGCAATACTTATGCCACAAAATAAGTAAAAGTATTACAATACTCTAAAAGAAAAATTAGATGTTTTGATGGTGAAGAATTGGCAGTTCTACATAGTCATTGCTTCACCTAGTCAAACTTATCAAGAATACACGTCTGATGTATAGTGACTACTTAAAAGTACATTCAAAGACTAATGTACTCCACCATTATATTTACTTATTAATTAAGACATACAAAACTTTGTAATGATGTCATTAGTAATCGAATTCACACAACTATTTGTTTTAAAAATTATCTTTATACCTCCATCAACACATTACCAACATTAATTGAGGAAATACAATGAAAAACTGATAATACTAGCTAAGGCATAAGGCATAATATGAAAATATGCCATAAACCCAATCAGGATGTAAATCTAAAATCACAGCATCCAACAACATAGTCTTTCTTTTTCTCATGAGTGGCAGTGTTTTTCAACTTGGAATTTGTAGCTATGAACTCTTAAAATTAGCTAGGCAATGATTCGTGGTGATGTCTTTCACATTTCCTTTTAAATGGTATATTTGACTCAAGAATACAGTGCTCTTACCTGCAGTAACTGAAGGAAAATTGCATTAGTGAATACAGTCAATTTTAATGTCACATCCATCACCAGCAAATTACCACCTGCCTCAGGAAAAACTCAGCCTCTATGTTTGAGCATAACCTATGAATGTTAATATGGTACATCATGAAAGAAAGGCAATATGCAGGCATCAGTTATTACATGAGGTGTTACTAATGAGTCATAGGTTACAAAACAAGTCTAAAGTTTCTGTCTTTACAGACAATAGTTCACATGTTTTCTATGGATAACTTGGTTCTACATCGATTAAATATCTTATGATCTATTATTCTACAGTGGAATGATGCTTCCCAGCAATGATAGAAAAATTAATTTAGGCAAGTGGAGTTTTAAATATGTTGTGGAAAATGGCTAGCCCAAATACTATTAACCAGTTAGTAATTAAGTAACATTTTTTTGCTTAAAAGGGTGCATTAGCTTAGCTAGTACTGTACTGTCCTAGTCTCCCAATCCAAGTTATTAAGCATCATGGCCATGCAGGGTTGGAAAGGCATTAGCTGCTACGGTAGAGCCACGAACTATAATTTTATCCTGAACTATTTAATCTTTTTTGACTTGAACTTGCCATTCAACGAACCTAAGCTGGATGGCATGCAGGAGATGTTTTTTATTTTTTTTTTAATTTAACCATCTTTTTTAATACTGTACTGTAAAGTAATCTATTTAGATGGATCGGTCTAGATATAAATCTGAAAGATTTAATGGTTAAAAGATAAAGAAAAAAGAATTACTCTTTTAGCAAATTCAGTTTATGCTTTGTAAATGCAACAGAAAACTGTCTTCATGACTCACTTAGGTGAACACTAAGCCAAGTCCAAACATTCTGCATGTCGTGAAACAAAGTGCTTGATGGGCATTGCACTCTTATACATACTAAATTTGGTAACAAAATATGTTGATTGGCAGAAAGTTAGCAATAAGGCTATATTCTACTACGAAAACAGTATTGGCATGAATGGCAATATCTATATTGTTATTAATTATTATTGCATGGAAAATAGACACCAATTTCTATATCTGAGCTGAGTGAGAGAAGCTCCGTTGAACTGTTGTCATTTACAAAATATCAAGATTTTACTATACTTGACTTCAAATGAGCAGAAGCTCTGAATGGATATCTATCCCAAATTTTAATATGTTCAAATTCATTAAAAATATTTTTTTGTTGAACTGATTAACATGCATTAGAGCATCATATTGATTGGAGTACATTGTAAATTTGAGAGCAGTGATCTGGATTGTAGAAGATGTTATACACAAAATAGACAATACTTTTAATATATATTTTGCTGTCAGGTTAGAAAGGAAGATAGTTTTCTACAATTTAAATGTTTCCAAATGATGATTATTTGCTTGATTGCCTGAGGTCAACCACTACCTGTGAAATACATTTTCCAGCAAGAAATCCAATGCTTTGGTTTAAGCTGAAAATCTGTACGTCACTTAGCAATGAGGGTAAACAAACCTAATAGAAACGATTGCATATCTGCAGTGATGTATGTAAAGCCGAGTTGATATTTTACTTATGAATAGACTACGGCCTAATATCTACAACAAGGCTCCAGTCCTATCACCTTTATTGTTTGCTAGGTCTTCAAACCAAACGAACCATTACACCAATACAAGTTGCTGAAACACAGGAGAAATGCTTCACAGTTTATCATTTAAGATAGAAGATGCTTATAAATACCCTTCTTTATCTTCTCAGCCAGTCCAAAACAATTTCAAAACATTGTCATCAATTCTCAAATGCATCCTTTCACAGCAAATAAATCCCTGAGCAAATCTAGACTCGTGACGTTTCATTCTAGAAAATATCCTATAATTCATTTCAACACTTTACAACAATGAGCACCTTAACCAATTTGTAATTAAACATTTCAGAGTAAAAAGCTCATTCTTTGGCATCTTAAATTAATTCAAACATTCAGTTCTAGATACAACATACATTCAAGTCTTGATTATCTGAGGTAACTTGTTTCAAGTGTGTTTTGGTGCATGTTAATCTTAGTTGTATCAAATGAAGCATACTGTATATCAAAACAAAATGAAAACCATATGTATTTAGCAGTTTATCTACGAGCATATTCAACATATTAATATGAATGATTCTGTACATGTACAGAATATATGTTTGATGATAAAGTAATAAAATACCATTACATTCAAAACTTGTAATTTCTCTGTACATGCACATTCCTTGCACATCAGCACACAATCAAAATAAATACCTGTAAATAAATAAATAAATAATTAATAATAAATAAATAAATAAATAAATATACACACATACATAGGGAACTTCGTGGCCGAGTGGACAGTGCTCTGGGGTCGTAGTCCTAAGGGCCTGGGTTCGATCCCCTGGCCAATGCGGAAACAATTGGCAGAGTTTCCTTCATCCTGATGCCTTTGTTCATCTAGCAGTAAATAGGTACCTGGGAGTTAGACAGCTGCTACTGGCTGCTTCCTGGGTATAGATAGATACTGTATATATATATGCGGAAAATCCACAGAGAAATGCGAAAGGAAGTGAATGTTTCGGCCTGATTAAAGCCGTTGTCAATACCAGACTCTGGTGTTGTGTCTGGTGTTGACAACGACTTTAATCAGGCCGAAACGTTCACTTCCTTTCACATTTCTCTGTGGATTTTCCGCATAAAAATGATCAGTGTTTTGTGATCGTCAATTGAATATATGTGTGTGTGTGTTAAAAATATATGTACTGTAGTATATATAATGGACGAAAAATAAATTGTTTACAAAGGCAGGGTCCAGAAACTAATAGCTCGATTCTGCAGATACAAATAGTAAATACACACACACACACACACACACGTACGTTATACGACAAAGAGTACTGGGAAGACAGAACACCACGAGCATAGCTCTCATCCTATAACTACACTTAGGTAATCACACACACACACAATCATACCTTAATATGCACATGCAGTAAATATAAAACATATGTTTTATATGTATACAGTGCTACATATATATATATATACTAATTTAGAAAGTATACTTAGAGCACACACACAAAGACCTTCAACAATATTGTATAGTAGGTTTCATACAGAGTAATACAAGCTTTCATCACCAACTGAAAAGTGAACTTAGTTTCCTATCTAGTAAGTTTTTCATTGAATCAATGTAAGCCTAATGTCACTAATACCCATTATCTCTCTAAAGGATACTTGCCACTTTATTACAAAAAGTGTATATTGCATCAAATGGAAATGCTAATAATAAAGCATGATTATCTAAACATAAAATGTATGATTTATAGACATGAAATTCTAATATTCCTAAAAAAGAGAAAGCTTTCTTTTAATAATTCTTGTGAACCTTGTGTAAGCATATACATACAGTTAAGTATTTAAGCTTTATTATTTATGATTAACATACCCATTCAGGTTAACCAAAAAACTTTTAAGAGTTTCGAGGGAATAATTTAGTATACAGCGTCATAATGTTTTGAGTTACACTGACAAGATTTAAAGTAGAGTCTGGCATGAATAAACAATTCATTAAATTGCTCACAATTGTTTCAGTTAATCACTGTCTTAGATAATCAAGACTTGGCTTGGTTATGTATATATAAAAATATCAGTTATTATTGGTTAAAAGTGCAACTTAAGAGTGGATTAAATGAGCCTAAAACAATATCAGCTAACTTGTAAAAAGTCTGCTTTAAATGAGTTTTGTGCAAGTATCCAGAGACGAGCCATTCTCTGTTACTTCGCTGGTAGTAACAACATGAAGACTATAAAGATCCAACAGTTAATGCCAAGATTCTATAACTGAGTATCGGTTATTATCAAAAGCTAGAGAGGAAAAAACACCTTTCCCATGACAAAAGCCATGGGATTCAAGACATGTTTCAATGACAAATGTTATGGTTTAAATATTTCATGATAATGAGATAATTCCGTGACAAACAATGAATTAGTACTGTCATAAAAAAGAAAATACTTTATGACCAAGTTGAAAAAACAAGACAACCTATATAATAAATATAAAAGTATGAGCAATTAGTAAAAATAAATTGGGATTACCTAAAAATTATAAAAACCTGAGATTCTCGTATTTGTTTTGTAGCCTTGACAACTAAATTATTACTAAAACTAACATACAGAAAAGTCAACAAAAATCCACCTAACAATAAGCAACTCACTTTGTGGAACCATACTGTATACTAATAAAGGCTCTTGGTGAAAAAAAGGAAGCTCAAGTCAAAATTCTCCCTCGTTATTGGATATAACGAGGAAATAAAGGCAAACGACTCCAAAGAGCCAAATAAATGCAACTATATGGTCATTCTGAAGTTCTGAATAACCTCCTTAAAAATCATAAGGACTTTTGGGCTTCAATAAAGAACCCAAAGAAGCCAGTACATACAGCTGCTGACTTACTACCCTGTTTATAATGCTCACTGCAGAAAAAAGCAAAGGAAAATATAGAGTTCTTTAAGAAGCACACACAGCATGTGACCTTACAATGGAAGGCAGGAATGCTATAAAGCACCATTTGATGTTTTGACCTTCATAATTCATATGCATTATTAGTTTTGAGTGGGAAATACAGTACTGTATTGTAAAATTTAGTGGTAGATCTGAGGCAATCATTCGAAGTGGTTGTTCTCTATAAAGATAAAAATAGCAAATAAACAGGATAATATTTAAATGAATAAAAGTGCAATTAAAAAAGTGCATACCTTTATGCCCTTCCCCATCTTAATTTTTCTGAGCAGTCCAAGATCATATAAAGAAAATTATAAGACGTTCTCCAATAAACGAGCCAGCGCACCTGAATCGTTGGCCAGAATGTCCTGATACAGAAAGCACAATGAAGTTTATTTAAGATACACATGTGTACTGGGAAGCAGTGAAAGAAGACTAATATCTTTCATTAAGGCATTATTTCATTACACCTCTTCACTTTAAATGTAAATCATTAGAAACCATGTCATATATGTTGTCCTTACCTGATTGTATTTGCTTAGTGTTATTGTCTTTTACCATCACTATAGTTTTGTACACCTATAAAGCTACTGAGTAGTGATCACTCCTTTTAAACAAAGATAATATCTAATACATAATTCCATTTGCATCTTCTGTCACCAGAGAATGGCTTTACCTGACTTATAACATTACAGTACTTAACCTAGTTTGTCTTTTTTTTTGGTTTATTGTTGAAAATGTAAGGACACATTTTCTTTCCTTGCTCCCATCTACTGATGCGGAGAGATCTGAATGATGATTAATCTATGTATCTAAGGATGCCTCCATCACAAATATCTCCCTCAAATGAAAAATCTTTGACAAATGAAAACATCAATGAATCAATATTTCCATTTAAATGTAGATAACACTATGATGTAGCATTGAAATGTTTATAAATAATATTCTTGGGATAAGATTATTTACATAATATATTAAAAATCTAGATAATACAATATTCAAATAACTGCTAATTTCATATTAATTAGGTCAGGCTCCTTCACACTATAGTTCAAATTATAATTTGTCATTATGTAGTTGATGGGAAAGAATCTAAAAATGTTCCTCAACATGATTCAAAGAAAACTTGGTGAAATAAATCGGCATGCATCTACACAGATATATGGAAGATGTAAAACAATTATTGTACACACTATATATACCACACTACTTCACAAAATAAAATGAGATTCAGTGAGATTCCTTAAACACATTATGATAAGAAAGCAATATTTACCAACTATTATAAAACTTTGATTACAATTATAAGAAAACCCAACCTAATTTCTACTTAAGTAAAAAATAATGACTAAGGTTTAAGCACTTACTCACTATCCTTCACAAATGCCCTTGTTACTTTCATTAAGATGTATAAATTCTATGAAATGCATTCTCTCTTAATACACCAGGAAAATTATGATAATCGTATCTTTTCACCATATACATTTTCCCCCCATGAAATCACAATCAAAATATAAATAAAAAAATATATACTGTGTGTGTGTGTGTGTGTGTGTAATTACCTAAGTGTAGTTACAGGATGAGAGCTACTGCTCGTGGTGTCCCGTCTCTCCAGCACTCTTTGTCATATAACGCTTTGAAACTACTGACGGTTTTGGCCTGCACCACCTTCTCACTTAACTTTTTCCAACCATCTACACTTCTGCTTGCGAAAGTGAATTTTCTTACTATTTCTTCGGCAGCTTTGTTTCGTTAGTTTAAATCTATGACCTCTTGTTCCTGAAGTTCCAGGTCACAGGAATTCTTCCCTATTCAATTTTATCGATTCCTGTTACTATTTTATACATAGTGATCATATCGCCTCTTTTTCTTCTTTCTTCTAGTTATGGCATATTTAATGCCTCTAACCACTCCTAGTAGCTCTTGCCCTTCAGTTCTGGGAGCCACTTAGCGGCATGTCTTTGCACCTTTTCCAGTTTGTTGATGTGCTTCTTAATATGAGCACCATACAACCAGCTGCATATTCCAGCTTTGGTCTAACAAAAGTCGTGAACAATTTCTTTAGTATTTCTCCATCCATGTATTTAAAAGCAATTCTGAAGTTAGAAAGTTAGCATAGGCTTCCTCGCACAATGTTCTGAACTGTGGTCCTCAGGTGACAGTTTTCTATCTAGAACCACTCCTAGATCCCTTTCTTTGTCAGAATTCTTTAAAGATTTCTCACATAATTTATAGGTTGTGTGGGGGTCTATGTTCTCCAATTCCACATTCCATAACATGGCATTTATTCACATTACCTGCCCGAAACGCTTTGCGTAATAGTGGCTTTAGGCATTGTATGTACTAGCTCTATCTATTAATCCAACAAACTTTGTAAAATCTCTTGTATGTATGTACCTTACCTAAATAAACATTTATTTATTTATTAAATTCTATTTGCCAAGTGTTGCTCCACTATACTTATTTTGTCCAGGTCTTCTGAAGGGCATGACAATCATCTAGGTTTCTTATCTTCCCTATTATCTTAGCATCAACAAACATGTTCATATAATTCTGTACTCCAACTGGTAGATCGTTTATGTAGACAATGAACTTTACCAGTGCAAGAACTGAATCCCGTGGTAGTCCACTCATGACATTCCTCCAATCCGATACATTTCCTCTGATTACAACCCTCATTTTTCTATCAGTTAGGAAATTTTTCATTTCCTAACTGATTTTTCATTTTTTATTTTCATTTTTGTCACCCCTCCAATATATTCTGGTTTCCAGAACAACCTCTTATGTGGAACTCTAGTCAAAAGCCTTTTTAAGGTCCAGATAGATGCAATGAACCCAACCATCTCTTGATCATAGAAACTGAGTAAATTTGTTACACAGAATCATCCAGATCGAAAACCATACTGTCTGTCTGATATTATATCTTGTGTTCGTGTTCGCTCGTGCGTGTGCATGTGTGTGTGTAATTACCTAAGTGTAGTTACAGGATGAGAGCTAAGCTCGTGGTGTCCTGTCTACCCAGCACTCTTTGTCATATAACACTTTGAAACTACTGACAGTTTTGGCCTCCACCACCTTCTCACCTAACTTGTTCCAACCGTCTATCACTCTGTTTGTGAAAGTGAATTTTCTTATATTTCTTCGGCATCTTTGTTTAATTAGTTTAAATGTAAACTAAATGTAACCTCTTGTTCTGAAAGATCCAGGTTTCAGGAAATTTTCCCTATCAATTTTATCAATGCCTGTTACTGTGTGTGTGTGTGTGTGTGTGTGTGTGTGTGTGTGTATCTATTATTTATTTATTCTGTATTTTAAAGCCTGTTACAACAATTATGTTAATCCTACTTATATGTAAGTAGTAATGGTATTTATGTTTGAACCCCTAATTACAGATAACAGCTAGGGGTGAAAAACTTTACCAATTATAATAACAAAGTGTACATCTTATAATTTGTTACTCCAATATCAGTGAATACAACCTTAATTAAGCTTCTAGAGTTTGGTCATTACTATGTCCCGTCTCTTCTTCAGCATTGCTGGAAGACCTAGCTGCTTCCTCCTCTTCTGCTGTTTTCTTAATCATATGATCCAATCTTGACAAGAGAAACTGCTTATCATGCCCCTCCAGGATCAATTGATTTTTCAGTAGAGCAACCATGTGCTTATTGGCTGCAGCGACAGCATAGTAATAATACCAGGCCAGGATAAGTATAATAATGGCTGGAACAGCAAAACCTGCTGTGCCAATGAAGAACAACACAGTCTTTAGCCAGCTGGGAGACTCTGTCACAGAAATTAGTAATGTAAGTATTATAATAACAAATACATGTCCTAACTATTTCTAGACTTATTTTGAAAATTGATCAATATTGCTGCACAAGGAATTTGAAACTGCAAAAATGTTTTATCAAAAATGTATTCAAGTAAGACAAGGTTATGTGATCCTGTGATTTTCTGTATATAATATCTCCATGTTATGCCTGTTGGCTAGTGATATCTTAATGATCCTCTTACCGCTTTCACCCCAATTACTGTTGCTGCTCAAGATCCCTACTACTAAAAATTAATGTAGTGTGAAAGTGAATGGGCCTAATTTGAAAATAAATATAAAGCTTGTTTTCATTTTGATAGTAAAGAATGCCTATAAAGGTTGCTTGTGCCCAACAATGGTACAATATATCAGTATAATGAAATACTGAACTGTACGTACAGTTCAGTTGACTTGCACTTGAGCAGCACCTGTTTTTCCAGAAAGCCATAGAACTGTCCAATGAGATTGAAACTAAATGCATTCGTACAAATCAAATTGTTTGAATCCAATATACTATATTGATGTACAGTACTCTCCTGCCACAACAAAATAATATTAAATTGATATCCAAAAATACTGTACTTCACTATAGATTCACTAAATATTCTGAACTAAAAACATTAGCATATTTTATTGATACAATAAAGAGTAAGACAATGAATGACAATTACTGTACAGTATGGTATAAAGACATTCCCCCAAAGGGTCCAGTTATTTCTCCACATGCAGACTTGGAAAGATGTTGAGATAATGATTATCATCATAATTATGATGATAAACACATTTGCAAGTACAGGGTAGAGATATAATCAGACATCTGATTAATTAAATAGCCTTAAGCTTGTTACATACCTGATATGACCCCAACCATTTCACTCCAGATGGTATTAAGGTTCCTAAATGGGCCACATGCAACTGAAGGCTTTATTTCAGCAATAGAATAGCCAACAGGAATAATAGTAACAATGAAGGACACGAGGAGAATGCTGATGAAGAGGGCATTTGAGCGAGATGTTCGGTAGAGTTGAGACGACTGACTACTATTCACTGTACAGTCAAAATATTTTATGTAGAACACAAGAACTGAAACAAGAAATAAGATTATTTTGTAAATATTTGATTAAGAATGATAAACATGCTGTATTTCATCTTGTCATATTTTTAATAGCTTATAAAGCTCCTATTAAAAAGAGTGGGTCCTCACACGAATGAACTGCACTCTAAGAGAAGTTAGAGGCATTAAATATGCCAAAACTAGAAGACAGAAGAAAAAGAGGTGATATGATCACTACGTACAAAATAGTAACAGGAATTGATAAAATCAATTGGGAAGATTTCCCGAGACCTGGAACTTCAAGAACAAGAGGTCATAGATTTAAACTAAGCACAGATGCCAAAGAAATATAAGAAAATTCACTTTTGCAACTATGAAAAGGTGGTGGAGGCCAAGACCGTCAGTAGTTTTAAAGCGTTATATGAAAAAGAGTGCTGGGAAGACAGGACACCACGAGCGTAGCTCTCATCCTGTAACTACTCTTAAGTAATTACACACACTGTGCAGTATATAAATAATTTACCCTGGGGGAGGGGATGCCTGGAGTGCAATGAGTCGAACAAAATCCCTTATGGAATGAATTAGCCTCACCAAGTACAGTTCGTTCAAGTAAGTTCTCACTGTATTGCCATAAAGTAATACATAAAATAACTTTGGATTAAAACTAATGCACATACCTAGTTTGAAGCCAGTCACTGCCGGAAGTATCGGAGAGTAAAACATCCCAAGCCAGCACAGTGTCTGGCCATACACAATATCCAGCACATGCTTTGGAATTATAAACTCTATATCTCCTATGGCAGCCCCAATACGACTGCCGCGCATGAGCTTGTGGCCAATACACTTGCGGGGCAGGTTCACCAGGAAAGTTGATGTAAACATAATAATCAAATCCAAAATTGTCAATTTGTACAGCTGCTGACCTACGTATGTCTCCCAACATCTAGGTTTATCACATTTTTCACTGCAAGGAAATAGAAGCAAGTACAAATGAGACATTTTGTTTATTCTTTACCAAATTATAACTTTATGCATAAATATAAGAACAAATTTGTTAAGTTATTCATTCACACTTTCATACTGCCTTCTCACCTCTGTTGTTGTTTAAGATTCAGCTACTGGGAACAAAAAGTTCCAAGCAGCACGGGCTATGGTGAGGTTGTAGTGGACTTACCTGGCACAGGAGTGGGGTTGTAACTTGATATGTCCTCACCTCTCAATATGATACCTTAAATAGCATTAGGTGATTTATTCACAATAAATCACAATAATTTGATGTTCCCTAGGCCTGAGATGATGCAAATGACAGTACTGACAACTTCTTGAGTGGTAGTGGGAATTAACCTGTCATCCGCCTCAGTGCAAATGCACGATGTTTGAAAGCATGGGAGTGTGTCATTGCTTGCCAATCATATAGAGCGATAATAGTCACGATTAGGACATAGGATGGTTCTAAAATATGTGGCATCCTGAATAAAAGTACAGTTGGCAAATGAATGAACAAATTTTATATCAAATACCACACAAATTCACGAGGCCCATCCGTCAGGATTTAAATTACAGTACTAGAAAACAGTGGTCTGGGTGTGAACTGGCCTGAGATGGTTGGAACACTATGAAGGTTTCACTGGTTGAAGGTCTTGGGCTTTCAGATCAGCTCTTTGCCCCATCTCAAGTATTGTACTGATATAAACTTTCAATATCTTGAATTTCACTATTTGGCAGCATAATTAATTAATTTGTCAACATGTCATGGCAGACAATCACTGAATCTTGTGATCAGTGCTTTTGCTTCCTCGTCTTCCTCTTCATTCTCCTGGCCTCTCTCCACCTCACTAGTAATGGATTCAATAATCTTCAGTCAGCATACCATAATCTAGTTCAATAGAATCTTATTCAAACCAATCCATAATATCTTGTCTACATCTTCACAATCTTGTCTGAATATACCATGAAACTCATAAGTAAATTCCTCAAAGCTTCAATTTTCTTCTTCACCCTCATTAACTGGAACTGTTGGGATTTTCTTCCATGCATTTTTCGAAGTTGACTCCTTAACTTCATTCCATACTTTATCCCATTTATATTTTGCTTCTTTCATAAATACTGTATTTCCTTTAAATTTTCAAGGGCTCTTTATGCCCTGGTATCCTTTCCTCCTTCGTATATCTATCAGAAGAACCTGATAGGTTCTCCTGATTCACCCTTAATCACAGTCTTACCCATGCCTTAGCCCTTAAACCTTATTTTTTAAAAATAGTACCATGACACCCTAATCTGATGAATGAAAACTGTTAAACTTAAAAGAAAACCGAGCATGGAATTTTATTTAAACTATGCTTAATAGTTTTCCCACATTAACAACTCCTCCTAATGTTGAATCATTCAAGAAAATCTCTAAAAATACATTTCAAGCAATATTAAGAGATAACATTCATAACTTCTTATTTCTCATGTTCTATGGGCAAATTTTACTTAGCAAATCTTAATTTCAACCTGTATTACAAAGAGAATATACTCAGATGATTTAATAACACTGAATAAATGTATGATGACAGACTGGTAGAAAATGTTGTGTAATAATATCAGGGTAATAAGAGGAGGAAAATGCACATGCATGGTGAGTATGAAGAGTGTATGAGATGTGGGTTGGTCACTAGTGAACAGGTGGAAGCAGTCTGTGAAGAGAGAATGCTCACAAGGGGCACTGCACACCTAATCTAATGAATAGGACGGATGTTGCTGTCAATGATTTGCTGGAATATGATGGTATTTTATTTGTGATGCCATGTAATGTGTAAAATAAGGAGAATGGACAAATGTAATTATTACATATTTAATGTACTGTAATCTTTTATATAGCTCCCCACATTTATTTTCTCCGGGTTAATACTTCCTTACGTCACAAAAAGTGAGAAATGGGCAATAATGATGATGTTACAAATATTAATTTTGTATATTAAATTAGTCAAATATTAATGACTACTATTGTTAAGTATAAATTTTATACTGCTCATACTTCTATCAATATTCATATATGCATACATCCTTTATATATATTACTATTTTAACTCATTAATCCCTCAACTGCTTGGCTTCCAAATATGGCACCCCCCCCCCCTCCGCCAGTGCGCAGGAAATAAATTCTATGGAAAAAATTCTTTGTTTTTTTTGAAAGTGTAAAAAACCCTTCCCTGAGTATGAGTATGTCAACAAAAAGTTGAAATTGTACTTACTTTGGCTGCTATGGGGTCCGTAAGTTCGCTTGTGATGTCATCAATCCCTGGCGTATGTTCCCGGGCCCAGTAGGGCGCATGGGTCAAGATGCGCGAGTTGCCACGAATATATTTTTGTTCATTTTTTGCGCATAGTTCCAAATATATTTTATTTGTTTTTTTTCATGCCAATCATATTTATAATGAAAACGTACACTATATTATGCCAGTAGAACATACGTACTGTCCGAAGACACTGTGTTACATGCATGACACATGTGTACACATATCAGGCACATATTTCCAATGTATCATGCTAATTTATGTATACTGTATACAATCTATTTACACACTGTACAGTATCACACACTATATACACACACCATAAACACACTCAGAACTCCGCGAGTGTGAGCTGCGACATGCAGCCAATACTCCTTCACTCCTCCAACACCTACGAAGTCGTTTGACGATTCCTAGCGGGACGAAATAATGCTGTGGTGCTGTGGCTAGCGCTGTGAACATCGTGAACAGCATTGAATCACTGATATTTGAACATTGTACACAGTCATTATCACACTCAGGCTCTTCTGTAATACTATCATGGCTAAATAATACATGTTAGTTTTATTTATTTATATATATATATATATATATATATATATATATATATATATATATATATATATATATATATATTGTGACGATAATCTCCTTCAAGAGATTGAGCCTGCTCTTCCCTCCAAAATTACGTCTTCACAATTATATAAAAAGACTATGGAAGAAATGTCCAACAACGACAACAACACCAGCAAGGCTTGCAAGGGTGAGCAGAAACGTATGCAGCCCGCCACCTGTTCGGACCCAAATCACCAAACTACCCGTTGATCACTACGGCTCCGCTGATTGGTCGCCGGTCTGGCTGCACCTGCACTCGCCCCCCAATACTACCCGATGTCTGGGGTCGCCCCAACATCAGTCTTCAGAATGTTCCGTGCTTTCGTAGCCAGCACACCTCCCAGCTAGACTCTAGAGTGTACTGAGAGAGGTGGTGGCTTTAAGCCAATATTCCAGCACCTCCCACTTACTGTTGTATTGCACTTCTTGTTATTTTGCCTTAACGTAACTTTTCATTTTGTCATTTAAGAATTCTTATTATTTTGATTCATTGATTTTATTATAAGAATTTGTTTGTGCATTATTTTCATGTTTTGATTTATTTAACGTCATTAAAATTTCATTGTTAAAGTTTTACTTGTGTTTTGTGTGTCTTCTCCTTACCTTACCACAGACGAAGTTCCAGTTTTTCTATTTTTTTTTATAACTATGTGACGAGGCCATACCCCTAGCCTTAAACAGCCGAACACCAACGCGTTACCGTCACAAGTTATATGGGGGCCTGTCCTAGGAGCTTCACTCAGGTACTGGTGACAAGTGGTAATTTATGGTAAGCGTATTTAACTTTGTTAACGTAGCTTTACTATTTTTCATTCAATTTCATTTTTTATAAGGTGCGGTGTATTGTGCATTACGAGAGTAACATATAGTGAAGGTGAGACAACTTTGGATTACGTGGTGACTGTAGGCCTCAGTCATACTCTTAATTGGTCATCTCTCCCTCCATGTTATTACTCGTATTTACCATCTATGTCCCTTGAATATTTCTCATTCTGACAGATCATCATATTGGTACCCTGGTACTGTGGTCTGCCCCGGGTCAAGAGTACCCAATCTTCTGCAATCTGACTGTAGGAGGACAAAGAGGGCCATAGTTCCTCTAGCTCGAACTTTAGTTGCTGAATTGGGACCTCAGCAGCAGTTCTCGTCACCAGTTGACACCTCGCACCCCTACACGTCAGTCAGAGATGATGATACATACAACGGTAGGGAATTAGCTTATTTTTTCAGAGCACAAAAGTTCGCTAATTCTGTAAGTATCATATTAAATTCAGTAGGAAAAACTTGCTTTATGTCCTATAGAGACTTGGCAAGGTATGCCTACATCCTTGGACTACCAATTTTACTTTTGAAGCATTTAACTGTTTCATTTGTTTTCGAAACTTTGTTTCATTTGTTAGTAGGATTTTCTTGCCCTTATTCTCTTACATGAGTACCGGGTACAAGATTTCCTGCGCCCTTGATTTAATTTAATCATTTAATATCTTTCACTTAACGTTAATTGTTAAAGATCACACAGGATAGGTACCAGTTGCCACGTTGTCCTGTTTCTGACATTTCATTATTGAACATTCGTGTACCTTTATTTGCTAATTTCACCATGTTTCGTCTCCAAACTTTCCGTGCAAATCCAGCAGGTGAAATAGGGACTTTAAGTCGTGCCAAGAGGACTGAATTACAAACTCTTGCACATGAGTATCAACTAGAAGTTCCCTACCAAGCCAACAAAAATGACCTACACAACCTGTTGCTGGATTACTATTTAGAGCAAGGTAAGATAGACTCTGAAACTCATGAAACTTACTATATTGCAGATAAAACTGATTTGGCAACGCTGAAACTTAAACTAGAGCTGGCTAAGATTGAACGTGAGCAGCAAAGAGAAGCAGCTACCATACGGAGAGAAGAACAAGAACGTGAGATTGCACTACTCCAGGAGCGGGAACGTGTACAGCTTGAAACACTCCAGGAGCGGGAACGAGTACAGCTTGAAACCAAACGACGCGAGTTGGAGATGCAACGCGAACATGACAAGCAACAAGCAACTCTGGCTCTAGAGTGTCGTCAACGTGAAATCGCCTTGGAAACTTCCCACTTCACTCAACGCCAACAAGCTACTGCCAATCTTCCCGTCAGTTTTAATATATCACATGCAAGTAAGTTAATGCCATCCTTTGTAGAAGCAGAAGTTGATGTGTTCTTTACCACCTTTGAAACCCTTGCTAATCAACTCAGTTGGCCTGTCAACCAATGGGCCACACTTCTCAGAGTCCATCTTACAGGTAGAGCTGCAGTCACACTCAGTACTTTGGCGTCTGAGAATGACTACTACACTCTGAAACAAGCAGTGTTGGACGCCTACCTACTTTCCACCGAAAGTTATAGAAGGAAATTCCGTGACCACCTGAAGGCAAGTACCACTACCTTCCTCGAGTTTGCTAACACGAAACGGAGGTATTTCATGAAATGGCTGGAAGCAGCACATGTCTCTACTTTTACAGAACTCGTGAACCTGATGCTTGTTGAAGAATTCTTGAGACGTGTGCCGCCTCCTGTCCGCCTCTACTTAGCAGATAAAGAAGAAACCGACTACCTGAAGTGTGCTAAGTCGGCTGACACTTACAGCCTCATCCACCGGCTGACACCTGAACCATCCTCCAGTAAGAAGTCGTGGTACAGTTACGAGAAGGTGAGCCCCGATCAAGCTGGTTCACAACTGTACTGCAAGTATTGTAGACTCTATGGACATACCATAGACAAGTGTGGTAAGTCTCAATACAAGGGAACCACTGACCAACAACGACCCAAACCAACTCCTCCTAAGTCCGGTAAGCCTGTGATGAATGTTGGTGTTGATGTTAATGATCTTTCTCTTTTCAGTAACCACCTGTATACTGGAACTGTCTCTGCCAACGGTTCAAATCCGGAGGGACGTTTCAAATTGAAGATCTTGAGGGACACAGCGGCTCTACAATCGATCATCTTGAAGTCGGCTGTGCCCAACATAGTCTACACCGGGGAAACGGTCTTCATCACTGACCTCACTGCTACTACTCCATACCCTCTCGCCAGAGTCCACCTGGATTGTCCCTACGTGAACGGGGAAGTCCAAGTCGCCGTCAGGGAAAAGCCTTTTCCCATGCCTGGAGTGCAACTTCTCCTAGGCAACGACTTGGCAGAAGACCTGCAACCAACCAACCTGATCGTCATGGACAAACCCCAGGTGTGTAACTCTGTGCCAAGTAACCCTATTCTCGAGTATGTTCCAGCAGAGGTTCAAGAGAGTGATGAAGTTTCTCCTCCGGTTCTCGTGACCACCCGTGCACAAGCCGCACGTCCACAGCCAGCTGACTCTACTGCTACCGCTGTCCCTCAAGACCCTCAGAAACTACCCCCGCATCTGACCAAGTTGGAGTTCCGTAAGTTGCAGAGGGAAGATCTTACTTTAACACCATTGTTTTTCCAGGCTGAGACTCAACCCGACAGTATTCCTGGGTTCTTCCTAGAGAACGACTTGCTCTACCGCAGATATAGACCCAGTAAACTGAAGGAGGAGGACGATTGGGCCAACATCGAACAACTTGTGATTCCCACCAGCCTGCGGCCCACTATTCTACACCTGGCCCACGGAGCATTCTCCCACTACGGCTTCAACAAGACTTACCATGGGATTCGTCAAGACTACTACTGGCCAGGTATGGTAAATAACGTCAAACAGTACGTAAAACAGTGTCATACATGTCAGATGGCAGGCAAACCGAACGTCTCCATTCCCAGAGCACCACTGATTCCCATACAGGTGCCTGCGGAACCTTTCCACAGACTCATAATAGACTGTGTTGGTCCTTTACCTCGGACCAGTTCAGGTAACGCCTACATCCTAACCATCCTGTGTCCTACCACCAGATTTCCCATAGCAGTTCCAGTGAAGAACATCACGGCTGCTACGGTTATCAAACATCTATTGAAGATCTTCACTCAATACGGATTTCCCAGGGAGATTCAAAGTGACTGTGGCACCAACTTCACCAGTGATCTCTTCAAAAGAACACTGGAGGAGTTCAACATCAAACAGGTATTGTCCAGCCCCTATCATCCTGCTTCACAGGGTTCTCTTGAACGTAGTCATCAGACCATCAAAGCACTCTTGAAAAAGTTTTGTAGTGAAACCTCAAAGGATTGGGATAAGCAGATTGACCTAATAATGTGTATTTTCAGAAGTCTCCCCAATGAGTCCCTAGGAGTATCTCCTTATGAGATGCTCTACGGCCGTAAGTGCCGTACTCCCCTTAAGGCTTTCAAAGACTCTCTCAGAGATGCCACCTTCAGTGAGCATCAGAATGTGCCCCAGTTTCTTCAAAACCTTCAACACATTCTAGAGAGAGTCCACCGCTTTGCTCATGATAATCTATTGAAAGCCCAGGTGAGAATGAAGACTCATTACGACCAGACCAGCAAAGTAAGAAAATTCAAGCCGGGAGACTTCGTCCTTGCTTATTTCCCTATCCCAGGTTCACCTTTACAAAACAAATTTTCAGGACCCTACTGCGTCAAAGAGTGCAGGAATAATAATAATTATGTGATAGAGACTCCAGATAGGCGGCGGAAGACCCAGCTGTGCCACGTCAACCTCCTGAAGCAATATAATGGTACTCCTCCCACTGTCTTGATTAACTATTCCACATTCACAGAACCCTACATCCACAGTGAGACCTTCCCAGCTTCTCCTCCCGAAAGCACTGACAAGGAGTCAGCGCTTTCTAATTCCGAAATCCTTAATGATCTTCCCAAATACTTTCAGGATAATCATAGTGCACCTCTCGTCAAGATCTTCAGAGAACATAAAGAGTTGTTCAGAGATGATCCCCAAGAGTGTAATGTTACCCAGCACGACATCCAACTGCTCCCCGACACCCGGCCGATTCGTCAACCCTTCTACCGAATCAGCCCGAGCAAGAAGGAAGTCATGCGTGCTGAGGTGCAGTACCTCTTGGACCATGGACTGGCTACACCTTGTGAGTCCCCCTGGGCCTCACCTTGTATCTTGGTGCCCAAACCCCAAGGTAAGGTGCGGTTGTGCACTGACTATCGTAAACTGAACTCTGTCACTGTCAAGGATGCTTACCCCTTGCCAAGGATAGATGACATCCTTGATGCCATTGGTAGTGCCCAGTACTTGTCCCAAGTGGACTTGCTTAAGGGGTACTATCAAGTGTGTCTAACGGAGCGCGCTAAAGAGATATCTGCCTTCATCACTCCTTTTGGACTTTTCAGATATGAACGCCTTCCTTTCGGACTATGTAATGCCCCGGCCACCTTTCAAAGAGCTGTCAACCGTGTCATCCAGGGCTTGGATAACACATACGCCTACCTGGACGATATCGTCGTAGCCTCCAACTCCTGGAGTGAACATCTGCTCCAGCTGCGACGTCTGTTCTCCAAGCTCCTGACAGCCGGCCTCACCATCAACCTGGGCAAGTCCACTTTCGCGAAAGGTAAAGTGCGTTATCTGGGTCATGTTATTGGGAGTGGCAGCATAGCTCCGTTAGACTCACACACTCAAGCCATCCTACAGTATCCACAGCCTACCACCAGGAAGCAGCTCCTGCGCTTCCTTGGTCTTGCCTCTTACTACCGTAGGTTTGTGAGGAATTTCAGTACAGTCGCCACACCTCTAATTCTATTAACCAGTCCCAAGCAACGGTATAATTGGACCATGCAGCAAACCGTTGCTTTCGAACAACTCAAATTCCTCCTCTGTTCTAACCCCATTCTCGCCTCTCCAGATATCACCAAGCCTTTCGTCCTTCATGTCGACGCCAGTGGTACCGGCGTTGGTGGTGTCCTGATGCAACAACGAGGCGAGGAAGTTCTACCTGTCAGCTACTACAGCTACAAACTGAAACCACACCAGAGGAACTACAGCACTATTGAAAAGGAGCTACTATCCATCGTCCTGAACCTCCAACACTTCGCTCCGTACCTACAAGGCGCCAGGTCTACCACCATCTTCTCAGACCACAACCCTCTCCGCTTCCTACATCAAGCCCAATTCACCAACCAGCGTCTTCTACGATGGGCTCTGTATTTACAAGACTTCAACCTGGAGATCCGCTATATCAAGGGTTCTGACAACACCATAGCCGATGCCCTCTCCAGAGTTTATGAAGTAGAAGCGACTCCATCCATTACTCCACCACATAACGACGTACTTCTTCCAGAACCGCAGGCTTCGGGGGAGAGTTGTGACGATAATCTCCTTCAAGAGATTGAGCCTGCTCTTCCCTCCAAAATTACGTCTTCACAATTATATAAAAAGACTATGGAAGAAATGTCCAACAACGACAACAACACCAGCAAGGCTTGCAAGGGTGAGCAGAAACGTATGCAGCCCGCCACCTGTTCGGACCCAAATCACCAAACTACCCGTTGATCACTACGGCTCCGCTGATTGGTCGCCGGTCTGGCTGCACCTGCACTCGCCCCCCAATACTACCCGATGTCTGGGGTCGCCCCAACATCAGTCTTCAGAATGTTCCGTGCTTTCGTAGCCAGCACACCTCCCAGCTAGACTCTAGAGTGTACTGAGAGAGGTGGTGGCTTTAAGCCAATATTCCAGCACCTCCCACTTACTGTTGTATTGCACTTCTTGTTATTTTGCCTTAACGTAACTTTTCATTTTGTCATTTAAGAATTCTTATTATTTTGATTCATTGATTTTATTATAAGAATTTGTTTGTGCATTATTTTCATGTTTTGATTTATTTAACGTCATTAAAATTTCATTGTTAAAGTTTTACTTGTGTTTTGTGTGTCTTCTCCTTACCTTACCACAGACGAAGTTCCAGTTTTTCTATTTTTTTTTATAACTATGTGACGAGGCCATACCCCTAGCCTTAAACAGCCGAACACCAACGCGTTACCGTCACAATATATATATATATATTTTTTTTTTAACATTATTAGGCGATGCTGTGGTCACAATGCTGAACAGCAGTGCTGTGAGCTCATGCTACATGCGCCAGCCTTGGTTGCTCACTCAGTACTGAGGCTCTCACACCCTAGAATGTGGCCCACGATTTTTTTAAAGATGGCGTCTGTTTACAGGAGCCCTGAGGAAGCTGATGTGAACCCCACGTAGCCACAGGAGCTTTGAATGGAATGCTAAAAATATAAATACCCGGAGGCGAGTTGCGCACCCCCTGTCAAGGGCCTGCAGGCGCATTGTGCAGTTGAGGGGTTAATATCAGACGCTGAAGCCTAGATTTAACTCAAGCATTACAATGTGAAATAAAAAACTTAAATAGGAATATATGCATAGTTATAGTTTTGAGCAAATATTTTGTGAAATAATTAAAGTACTGCACACAAATATTGGCATTATTGCCTGTATAATAGTACTAAAGAATGTAATAGAAATATACTTATTAAAAAACTGGGGACAGACAAAATAATAAAAATGTTAAACATGGGAACACATACTTTACACAATTGCCAGGCTCTGGAGGAGAACACTGGCTGATGCCTTGATAGATGGAGAAGAGGAGGACGACAAGTGAGGCCAGCCGTAGGAACACTGTGCGGATCAGTGTCAGCACCAATATAAAGTTGGGTGTATAATGTTCTAACTCAACAAGCATCCTGAAAAAAATGAGCACTGAATGTAATGAAACACCTCTTTCTGGGTAGACCTCGACGGCTCCCTGTGGCATAAGAACAATTAGGCTAAAAAACATAAGTCATATCAGCCCTAGGAGTCTTGATAACCTACCAGAGGCAAGAAACTGCCCCCCCCCCCCCAGTTTCTGACTCTGGTATTTCAATAACATCACATGAGACCAAAAGGCATGGCAGGATATGCAAAATACCCTTGTTGAAAAGTAGATGTGCAATAGATACTCTGAGAGCGAGCTCTATCAACAACAGAGGCTCAAGACCGTTCAACACACTTCCACTACACACAAGGAGCATAACTGGCCGACCCGACTCCTCACAGTATTCAAGAGAGAACTCGATAAACACCTCCAAAGGATACCTGATCAACCAGGCTGTGATTCCTACATCAGGCTGCGAGCAGCCATGTCCAACAGCCTAGTTGGCCAGTCCAGCAACCAGGAGGCCTGGTCGAGGACCGGGCTGCGGGGACTTTGAGCCCCAAAATCAATGCAAGGTAACTGCAAGGTAACTGCAAGGTAACCGCAAGGTAAGTTCCATTTGGCAACTGACTTCTGTTTATGACTAACTTTTTATGTACAGACCTCATTCTTGGATGCAACACAATACTATTTTTTTTTAGTAATTTTTCAATAAACTGGTGTGATGTTTAGTAAATTTATATTTTACATTGTTTATTTACATTGTTTACATTTACATTGTTTGTTACATTGTTATTAAATTACATATTTTACATACTTACATTGCCCAAAACGCATTGCGTAATAGTGGCTTTAGGCATTGTATGTACTAGCTCTATCTATATATCAATCCATTAATGTAACATCACTTGTATGTATGTACCTTACCTGAATAAACATATTTATTTATTTATTTATTATATTGAGATCAAAATTATGGTACAGGCCCAAAATGTGACAAACAAATATACAAGCCAAAATACAAGTGCAATCCAGTAGAGACTTTCCAAATTCTTAACAGTGCCATAAGAAAAATAACTACTATCTTTTGTACTCACTACCTGCCATATTCTTATCCCAATTTCAAAACTGAATAAGAAAACAATTATTTAATTCTAAATTTTGTTAATCCTGAATAGCTGAAAAGACTTCCCCTAGAGGACTCACCTGAGTAAGAAAGGGATGATGATGTTAAGTGTGACAATGACAGCAGAGGGGAGATACTCATACAAAAGGATCTTGAGTTTAAAAGATTCTTCCTGCAAAAAAAAAATGTTTACATCTTACTATAAAAAAATATTATTTTGTCAAAATTATTACTAAATTAAGTACTGTTCTGAAGTACTTACTTCCTAAGAACAGGAAGTACTGTTCTGAAGTGAAGTACATACTGAAGTAAGTACTTGAAGTACTTAAGTACTGAAACCTGTCACAAAATATTACTCTTAATTATTTTACTCACTCACCTGATATGATTTCCAATTACTGAACTGTATGAAATTGTTACCGAGTGCTTACCTATCAGCGGTTACGGGGAAGTGAGATGTAGCTTTTTATGCCCTGCATTCTAGCCACTTACATCTAGCATGCTAATTACCTCTCTCACCATTAACATTTTCATCAAATTTTTTCTTAAAGTTGTGGAAGGAGTTTGCTTCAACAATGTCTTCATTCAATGCATTCCATTTGCCAACCACTCGTACATAGAACAAGAACTTTCTTACACCTCTATGACTCAACTGCATGTCCAGCTTCCACTAATGTTCCTTTGCCCTACTTCTTTTTGATATAAATAGACTTGTCTATTTCCTTTGGGAACTTGTATGTATAACACGATCATATCCCAGCTGTTTCTTGTATATAGCGATTCATATTCCCTCTTTCATTCTCTCATCTAAGGTTCCAAGGATGAATTCTCTCAACTTGTTCTCATAGTTGAGTCTGCTCAATTCTGGTACCTGCCTCTGGGAGGTTATTTACATAAATTAGAAAAACCATTGGTTGTAGGCCAGAGCCCTGCAAAACAATTTTTCACTTCTCTCCAGCCTGCTTTATCTTCTCTGTCTATGATCCTTTGTTTCCTGTCCGTCAGGTACTCTCATACCTTACTGTACCTTTGCCTGTATAACATGGTCTACTGTCAACTTTACAAACAGTCACCTTGTTTAACATGTGCAGTCCTGTCACTTTCCTTTACTGACAGGAAAGTTCAGTACCTTTCCTGTTATCCATGCTTGTCTCTCCTTGTGTAGTAGTCTTTTGCAAGGAACTGTATTAAAAGCTTTCTGGTAGTCTAGGAAGACACAATCCATCCATCCTTCCCTTCTCTTGTCTTGTCTTCGTCTTATGTTGGTGACCCTGTCATAGAATTGAATAATGATTGTTAAGCATAATTCTCACCACCTTCTGAAGCTGTATTGTGCCTCTTTCTTTTTTTAATTTATTCCCCAAGTGTTCTATAATCCTTTTCCTGATGACTTTTTCCAGCATTTTGCATAGAATGTATGTTAATGACACTGGTCTATTAGTTTAGTGCTCCAGGTCTCTTCCCCTTTCTTGAAAATTACAACTACATTAATCTTCTTCCAGATTTCTGGTAGCCCTCCTGTCTATAGTGTAATGTTGAATCTGCAGCTTCCTTCAGTAACCATGGTAATGTCTAGTCCTATTGCTTATGCTACATCCAGCTTATCTAGGTGTCTTTTTACATCTTCATTAACTTAAACCTTTTTGCCAGAAAGAATTTAAGTAAAAAAATGACCCCCAGGACCAAGAGAGTACAATCCTTGCTTCTCAACCTGACAACCAGAAGTGAGGCTAAACAAAAATAAAGCCATGAAGAAACAATCCTGGACTGAAGGGGAAAACAGAAAACTGGGACAAGGAGGCAAGGAGAAAATCTTGAACATAGATCAAGATGGTTCAGGAGGAGCATTAGCAGGCTAGAAGTGAAAATATACCCAAGACATCTTGTAAAATATGGACAACTATACACCACCACCAAAAACCAACAGCAGCAGCTCTGCCAAGTCAAACGCTGCAAGGTGATAATTTTTAGCATGAGAAGCCTATCCATAAACAACTAAGACAAAAGGAGATAAAACTACAGATACTGAAACAAGAGTAAAAGTGACAAAGAGAGAGAAAATGGAAGGAGCTTCAAGAAGCCACATACTGTCACAGAGATGAAAGTTGCAGACGAGACACTAAAAGATGGGTCACCTATGGACCATACAAAAAGTGGTACATGCGTCAGAAACTGAAAATGTGTAGATCAGCAGAGAAGAACAAACCATTAAGAAATTGCTGAATTGTATGGTAGAAGGCTTCACCCAAAAGATGGTTGATATAGGACAGCGGGAATAATGAGAATAATGAAAATGTATACATATAATAACAGATTTGATGCAAAGAATAAGTCACAATAACGTGGCTGAAAATTAATAAACCAACCCACACACATGAAAAGAAAGTGATGTTATCACTTTCTTTTCTTATCAAGTGTGTTTATTGGAGTATTTACAAGTTAGATGATATATGCTTCTGATTATAATAATGCAACATCAATTACACTTGAGGAAGGACATTGTTCATCCTCATTTCTCTATAAACACACACATAACTTACCTCTGCACTCTCCTTCAAAACCTTGAGTTGGTTAAAGGCAAGAGAGGTGCTGTAGAAGATGGCAGAGAAGGAAGCACAGAGTAATGACAACACCACCATATTAACTAAGAGACGCACAAAGTACAATCGGCATCTGTTGGAGAGAACATGTTCATTACAAATACAATATACATAATTAATATTTTGCTTCTTGAGTACAGGGTAATTTCTTGCATGATACAAATATTTTGACTGCATTATATAATTATATTACTTAACTACTCAGTACACTATTGCAGCTCATTATCTCAACAATACAGAACAAATGAATCGCTATAGGGAAAGAACATATTGGTGGAAGATTGACTTAAAAATCAGTTGCTAAAAGTATTAAAGAGAAAAAGTTATTATAAATGAAACTATATTTTTTCATTTTTTTTTTTACATTTCAGT
This sequence comes from Procambarus clarkii, assembly GCF_040958095.1. Classification (NCBI taxonomy): domain Eukaryota; kingdom Metazoa; phylum Arthropoda; class Malacostraca; order Decapoda; family Cambaridae; genus Procambarus; species Procambarus clarkii. The sequence goes on from NC_091219.1 coordinate 17,704,101, forward strand.
TTAATGTCTGAAGTTTTAATTATTGAGACTGTATGTGCTACATGTACACACTTTCAATAACGTTTTCTATACATTTTTTAAAAGAACACTGTGCATCTTGTCAAGTCTATTCTCTCGGCAGTTGACATCACATCTGTCTACACCTTATTTTGAAAAACAGCTTCTCTTACCTTTCTCTTTTGGTTCTCTGTTCCTTTTCATCATTATATCTCTCTGTCTCTAAGTGGTTACAGAGTTCATTATATATTGCTTTCTTTTTGATAGATGCCGCTTTGTTGTTCTCAATGCAGTAGTCCCAACCTCCAAATATTAAATTGCAGTACTAGGAAAAAATAAAAATATATTAACATACTGATAAGCCAGGCAATGTTCAGGGTAAAAAGTTGATAAAATCTAGCTTTGAGTGCACATAAAACACACTTTTCTGAATAGTAAACTCAGTTGCTTCCTTAAGGAAGATCCTACTTGCCTCTGGTAAGGATCTGACAGTCCTGGCAGTTCAATATTCCATATCAATTCAGTGAGAATCTTTTTCATACCTTCAATATCAGGTCACACTGGTGTTAGATGTATACAGTACTAGAGCCCATAAAATTTCAGCCAAAAAATATAAATAGGAAAGTGGTTTACATAGATTCCAAAGCATATCCAGGCATAACTTAGCAACAGAGATTGCCAAGCTGTGATTGGCTAACTACCTAATCATCGACTAGGTCATTAACCTAACTGCCACTTGGAGGCAAAGCTGCCCCCAAGTGGCAGTTAGGCTCAGTTAATAACTGAGTTTATTATGATTCAATATGATACAGTTGTCTGTGTTGTATAAATAAATATATCTTATTTATTTTCATTCAATAGGGTACATTTTTGTGTATGTTGAGGAGGGAGGGAGGGGGGAAAAAGAGATAGATAGACAGATATTTTGTTTTTTTGGGGAGTTATTTTTTCTTGACTTCATTTGTACACACATTGACCTACAACTTTCACATACTTGAGTATGAATGCCAAACAATGTTTATTACAACATAAAAATAAATTCATGAATTAGAACTGCCTTATTCATTGTCGATAACTTCAACTTCAATTAAATCTACAACTAGAATTTCAACTTACTTAATTATCCAAAAATCTAGTTTCTGACTAGATTCTCAACATTTTTACATATAGTGTGCACAGCTGTCTGATCTACAATCCCTACATATTTGATTTTTCATAAACTCTAAACGTTTGGAGGTTTAAATGTTTGTTGTCTAAATTTGCGCATATTTCAAATGCCATATTGACAATTTTTTTTTTACAGTAAACTATACTGAAAACCTATATTCTAAATATATGAAAATGAAGATCATATGCTATTTTGAGAGCATAATAACACCAAATGAACACGTGGTGATACAGGTATTTTTATATTTTTGCAGCCGATTTCAAAATCTGAAGTTTTCAATATTCAATTTTATAATTATTTTTTATGTTCTTGTTTTTCAAGTTACACTGGTATCATTTAGACAAATTTTGAGCATTTGCCTAGTAGATTATTCACAAAACATTTAAAAAGAGTTTCAGAAAATTTTAAGAACCGAGTTCAATGTCACACATCATATGAGGTTTTGCGCAGTTTAAGGGTTAATTGGATGAACACAAAGGCTCTTATAACAAAATTCCAATGAATGAGGACCTGATATAAATTTAAAAAATGAGAATATAGATAAATAAACCAGTGTTGAATGTAATGAAATGCCAGTTTCTGGGTGAGCCCCAAAGGCTCCCTGAAGCTATCATACTGTACACTGATCAGTGCCATCAGTCGCGGAGTTCTATTTGCCTACCAGGGACGTCAAGCCAGAAACTGGCCCCCCCAATCAGAGAGGTGCAGGGAGCGATAGCCTATAATCACTTTACATTTAAAGGTTATCATCTTGTCACCACCTAGTGATGGAACCCAGAAAGACAGGCAAATCAAAACAGATTACTGCATGTTCTAAAGAGATATCACAGCCCAAAAATTGCCAAAATAACTTTGCAATAGTGAAAACAACCAAAATTGTGTGAAACTAGCCCCCCCTGCTAGTTTGATCCACCCCCACCCCTTTCTAGCTGGGGGAAGGAGGGAGCCGGTCCAGATCAGCCGAGTTCCCCACTGGTCAGTTCTAGAATGATAAAACATGCCAACAACCTGAGGGAGGGAGGGTGTCAGGATGTCTCCGAGGTTCACCCAGAAACTGGAGTTTGCTTATGTTTAATGTTGGTTTTCTCTGGGGAAGCACCCTTCGGCTCCCTGAAGCTAACTACCCACAGAGATTTCTGGACTTTTACAGAGGAATGAGTGAGTTGGAGCGCATGGGAGGAACAAATCCCACATGACTTGGGGTCGAAAGTGTCACTGACTCAACAAGCAACATGGTGGAAGTAGAATGTATGAATGTCCCCTGGTGGCACAGGCAACTGACAATCCTCAAATTTGCACAAGGCAAGAGCAGACTCCTTTCAAGTAGTATGGCACTGATCAGTGAATGATAGCTTCAAGGAGTTTCCATGGTTCCCCACAGAAAGGACACATTTAGAGAAAGAATTCTATACATTCTATGTGTAGCTCACTTTACAATATATTTAAAGAGTTTGCACTTTTTATATTTTTCAGAATCCACACAAGAATTAGGATCAACCTTCACAAGTGTATGTGAAGAAAATCAGGACTTTATTATTTCAAGTTATGGTCAGCTAATTACATCAAACTGACAATTATATTAGCATAAACTGTACAATAAGATCCTACCCTCCTTCAACACCATCTAGCCTCCTCCATAAATGAGAAAAATGTTTCTACAGCATTGTTGAGTATTCAAATAAATACACTACTGTATTTATGACTAGGATGTGCTTATGTATTGTGTTCCATATTTCATGTTTTGCTGTGATAGGAGTGAAAAAACAGACTTTATAAGATCTTTAGAATGCGTCCCTATTTTTTTCATATTACTAATTTTAATTTTAGTTGTTTCAATTTGCATGTAACTTGGCTAGAACATATGAACTTTGATAGTTTACTATATAGGTATTAAGCTATATACAGTACTATGAAAAACTAAATACAGTACCTGTAAAGGCTACAGATTTAGTTTACCTGATAAAACTGTCCCTCTGATGACCTGAGACTCTCTCTCAGACCACGAGCAGCTTCGCGCACCATGAGTACTAGACTAAGGACTAGTGTCACCACCACCACTAACAGGTATGCTAATGGCAAATTATATTTCCAGTCTCGAGATTCAATAAGGGTTAGTTTATGTCTTGGATATGAACCATAAAAAAGATATGAAAGTTCCAGCACACCCGTTCCTTGAACGCCATCTTGCACCATCTGGATAACATCAAGAGTGTCATTTTTTTTAGATTTTTTGTTGAGCACATGTTTCCGGTATTCGTCATAGCAGCAGTTGGTTTGGTTATCATAATCGAAGGATGTGCCATTATCGTCACCCAGAATAGGATTGATCTCCGTGCTGCAGTCATCCTACAGAAAGGTAAAAGTACACTATGTAACACACACTTGTATATACATGTAGACAGGCAAATTTTGTTAAGAGATAATAAAAGTACAACTTACGTATGGACGTCTATTATATGGATTTGTCCCATAATTAGTCACTAATTTCAGTTCAATTCACAATTAGTGTGTAAGGACAGGCCTTTTAAATAGTATATTAGTTTACCTAGCTTGCCATGAGAGAGCTCTGATACCACTGTTACACTATTTTGACACGCCATCTTAATACCAAAATACTAATTCCCTGTGGAAGCATTTAATAACACTAATAATGGTTCAGTAAGTGTTTCAGCTAGCAATTAAAGCAAGAGAAAATATAGAAAATATACAATTCAATTGTCAATAAATATGTATGTATATATAAATATTATATATATATATATAAATATTATATATATATATATATATATATATATATATATATATATATATATATATATATATATATATATATATATATATATATATATATATGTCGTACCTAGTAGCCAGAACGCACTTTTTGGCCTACTATTCATGGCCCGATTTGCCTAATAAGCCAAGTTTTCCTGAATTAATATATTTTCTCTAATTTTTTTCTTATGAAATGATAAATCTACCCTTTTCATTATGCATGAGGTCAATTTTTCTTTATTGGAGTTAAAATTAACGTAGATATATGACCGAACCTAACCAACCCTACCTAACCTAACCTAACCTATCTTTATAGGTTAGGTTAGGTTTGGTAGCCGAAAAAGTTAGGTTAGGTTAGGTTAGGTTAGGTAGGTTAGGTAGTCGAAAAACAATTAATTCATGAAAACTTGGCTTATTAGGCAAATCGGACCTTGCATAGTAGGCTGAGAAGTGCGTTCTGGCTACTAGGTACGACATATATATATATATATATATATATATATATATATATATATATATATATATATATATATATATAAAACACACATACATATCCTACACATGCTCTTGGTCTCCCCTATTAATCAAATAAACTCAAAACTACTTGCTTCCAAGAATTTAAGGTAAGCCTAAATTTCTGTAAAAATAATCTTGATACATACATAAGAGATATAGCTTTCATTGAGAAAGGCTCACCTTTGGATGTGTGAGAACAATCTGTGGCACAAGAATGAACACAGCTAACAAGACACAGGTGAAGAGATTCAGGTACAGCAGCCACTTAATGAATGTAAAGAAAGCCACAAGGCCTGTGCCAAAATTTCCTTCTACGTAACGTAAACTCCAATAACACAATTCTATCTTCGAAATCATCTCTCGTAGCCTATTCTTTGCCTGTACAAAAAGATAAATTTTATTACGATTTTGTAACGTTAAAATTACAGCATACAATATATATAATTTGGCCACTGCATCTAGTCGGTCTGTTGAAGATAAGAAATCTATGGATTATGAAAGGCCATACTACTGTACTTCAATTAATAATGTTTTCCTAGTGGATTTTTAATATGATATACTATAATTTGATTTTACCAATGCACGAAACCAATCAGTGCAAAAGTACACAGGTGCTTCTATAAATTAAATCTTAAGACCTTAAAAGAATTTCAGTAAACCCAAAGATTTTTTTTTTTTACGATATGGAGATTAAATTAGTAGTCTTCTTGGTATATTCAGTGAAAAGTCTAACTAAAAACTCAATTTTCCTCTACATTGTCTTGTAGAGTTGGTTGGGGAAACACTTACTTACTTTTCAAGTTGCATTATGCTCCAAATAGTCAAATGTGGCACTATTACTCTCTCATCTATCCTTATCTCAATTATGGTATTTGTGCTTGGAGTTCTACTATCCAAAATCCTCTACGTCCTCTAATTAGTCAACACAAAGCTGCTATTAGAACAATATCAAACTCTGGCCCCAGACAGCACTCGGTACCCTTACTTAAATCTTTGAATATGTTAGATATTAAGTCACTGCACATCCTCTCAAGTGTACTCTATATTTTTAAAACTCTGAACTATAATGCAAATCCTGACCTTAAATGCTTCCTAGAAGGTTGTAACAGAACCCATGGGCACCACACCAGAAACAAATACCTATTTGATATTCCAAACGTGGGCCTTAACCAAACTAGAAATGCTCTACAAATCAAGGGACCTAGAATGTGGAATGACCTTCCCAATCATGTCAAAAGCTGTACCTCTCTAAACCAGTTTAAGAGAAAAACTAAGTACTACCTAATAAACTCCATGTAACCAACCTTACCCCATAATTGTCACACCGTCTTGCTTATTTTCAAACAATACTGTTTGTTGACCAACTTGTTTAATTGCTGATTTCTGCCATCACCCCCCCCCACCCTTTTCAACACAATTTATACTTTAATCTCAATTAGTATTAAGTTGTAGTCTAAGTGGGTTTTTTCTCCATACTTTGCCCGAAATGCTCTACGTATTAGTGGCTTTAGGATTTGTTATATTATACTCTCTATAAATCCAACATTATATTTGTAACTCATCTTCTATGAATGTACTTTTACCTGAATAAACATTTGAATTTGAATTTGAAATATTTAGTTGTTAATTGTTTTCACATAAAGCATATTTTTTATTCCACCAAGTATCTATGAGTCACATTTGTATGTCCTATCCTGAATTTGGACAGAGTTATTTATGTACAGTATTTATTTTTTGCATGTTGGGAAAATTAAAAAGGTTTGGTAGGTTTAAACCCTAACTTATTTCCTTTGGTATTTTAATTAATGTTGAAATTTTGCATTTCACTTGACAGCACACTTGGTAAAGGTTGCATGATCAAAGAATCCAAGTAATTTACAGTATTTTGTAGATAATGGAAAGCACTTAATTTATTTTAAATGACAGTTTACTTGCTAAATCCTAGCCTGAAATTAAATTATTCAAATAAAAATGAAATACAAGACAGTAACCATACTGCATTATTAAACAAATATTGAACTGTAATGCATATACTGTAGTTACCTGAATATAACTTAAGAATTCATACCTGTGTCCAAAATTTTCGCCTTGACAACTTGAAGGCTGCCAGACCACGCGTCCTCAGTGTTGGAGCCGATTGGAGTGTTCGTTTAAGTTTTCGCTTCTCTTCCATGGGAACAGCATGTGCTCGAATTTGCTGAAGTTTTTCCCAAGTCTCCTCTTCATCTACTCCTACAGTAGATGTCAAAATGTTATAGTGTACAGTATTAATATTGCAGTAATAATTTTAACTCAAATTACTGTAAGTACAGTACAGTACTGTGCAATCTTTAAATCCCATAAGATTCCCCTCACTATCTCATTTTTATAAAATGTACAGTATGAAGCTTATGATCAGTCATGAATCCTGACATTAAAGAATGGCAAGAGGATATAATGTACATGGTACAATGTTATTTATGCATGCTTGAACATACTCTGTAAGTGTACTACTTCACTTAGCATTTACTTTTAAAACCATGGATGTATTTGACTTCCACCTATATCAGACCACGTGTTTGCAAAATGCTTGCACTCACCTAACCACCTACTTGATCATCCACCTGCAACCCCACCTAACCATCTGGCCTGACTATCTGCCCAAACCCCTACCTGCCAACCACCAGAAGCAGGCAGACCAAGAATGGAGCTTATATTTCCTCCAAAGTCCAGGGACCAGGAAGAAGAAATAGATTGGGCACCAACTAGAGAAACCACTGAAATATGAAAAATCAAATGCCAAATACCAGACACTGGTGTCTGAGGCAACTATATGAGTAACCAGGAAGTCATATGCCCCACAGGGTATAGAATGGGCAACCCGTTCTCGCAAATTCGTAAAGTCAAAATTGACTTATTAAATAAGTGCATAGGTGACATACTAAACATAATAGATACCCTTAAAAAGCTTCATAGAAAACACCGACCTTACCTAACCTTGTTAGTATCTTAAGATAAGCATCTTATAGCTTCGTAATTACAATTGTTACTTAACCTATTATAGGTATAGGTTAAGTAATAATTGTAATTACGAAGCAATAAGATGCTTATCTTAAGATACTAACAAGGTTAGGTAAGGTCGGTGTTTTCTATGAAGCTTTTTAAGGGTATCTATTATGTTTAGTATATCACCTATGCACGTAGTTAATATGTCAATATTGACTATACGAATTTGCGAGAACGGGTTGAGAATGGGGCAAAGAATCGGCAGGCATGTCTCAAGGAGCCAAAGGGAAAAGAGAAGGGAAAGTAGGCTCCAAAGCCACAATAAGGGCCCCCATAAAGACATATTCTAGCAATCCCAGAACTGAGAGGGTTGGAATCAGAAGCTGTGGAATAGATCAAACCAAGAGCAATAGCCAAGAAGCAGATAAAACCAATTCAATTCATACCAGGTTCTTTGTACGAATTTGTAGGAGTCTAGATCCTGTGAGGATCAAGATTAATCCTGGCGAGCGTCGACTGAATCTTCTGTTTTCTATTTATATAGCACATTTTTATATAATACAATATTTTCCAGGAACATAACAACTGTACGGTGTTATGCAAGGGTTGACTATACAGTACTTGCTATGTTCAAAACTAGAATTGACTAAAAGTACCTATGCTATATGTTCCAAATCAAGAAAATACAACTACCTAACTACAGTATAAATATTACTATTACAGTACTGACAACTTCATTAATAATACAAAAATAATGTTTGAACCTTGCGTAAGATCTGGGAGAACTTCAAGGTACGTGTCTGACCCTCTTCTGCTGGTATGTACCAAGGTTGCTGTTGTCGTCGTTGGTTGACATCTTCGACTTCTCTGTGAGGCTCGACGACGAACAGTCCCTCTACCAAGGGAATTAACTGAAATATATTGTTGTAAGGTGGCATTAATGAAAGGAGTACTGTACATTCAAAACCTAAATGTATTCACTAACCTTCATATACACTACAGTATATCAGACATGATGAGATGTAAGTCATGAATAAAAATTAACACCATGGATGAGACCCAATTAAATGAGCAAAGGCATTACATTTATACAAGTTACGATGAAAATACATTTCATATTAAATAATTCCCTAACTTGTTAAAATTCAATGTAACTGCTTTGTAATTAAAATGATTTATCTTTACAGCAAAATTTAAGTAAAAAGCTACTATATACATAAAGTCCATCCAAATACTTGCATGACTTTTAAATTTTAGGTACAAGGAAAACCCAATTTAAGCCAAAAAAAAAAAAAAAAAAAAAAAATAGATGTAAGATTTACATATAATTTACCCTGCATTAGCAAACCTTTTTCAATACAGTACAATAATTTTGATTAAGCATTTAAGTAGTTTTGGTAGTCAAGCCATCAAAAATTATTCTAAATTTTCTACAAGTTACAAGAGACAACAAATAGAGCAGAATGCAGGTTAGGACACTGCTGTCACAAAACAGAATTCCTCACAAAAGTGCTCTCCCATTTAACACAGTGGGTAACTATAGGAAGATTAACAGTTAGATGGATAGTTCTGATAGATATAAAGTGTACCTTATGCATGTACCAGTATATACATACAGCTTAGATAGATGGGTTAGTGAAAGACGTGCAACATAATTAACACCCGAGAGCTAATACTGCACAACCCAGCCAACCACTCACATGTAATAACAATGCCTTCATCCTCATCACTACTACTGTCAGGCACTGTCAGTGTGACCCTCTTTTCTGTTTTGGTAGTCATCTAGGATTTCTTGTGCCAAAGTCAAAAGTGACAGCAGATTTTTGCTCCAGTCACTGCAAAAACACATATACCTTGTTCTTTATCACTGCTATTCTTTTGAACAAGAACTTTAGTTGTCTTTTCTGTTTTCACATTCATTTCAGAATTCTGTGGAATGTAGTTCCAAAAATGAAATGGTCTTTTGTTCTGCACAATAACTCTTACATACAATATAAACACAGCATTAGCCTCATATTCTTTCTTAAATTTATGAAAAACATATACTGTACAAAATACCAATGTACAATTTACAGTATATGCTTCAATAATTGTTTACACATCAGTTTTCTAGCTGTAAAGCCACTGATGTGCCTGCAATCTATATACAGTATGCTTATTATATTCAGGTACACAATATAATCCAGCAGAGTTAACTCAAGAACATCAGAAAATAATGTATTTTTCCAAGATGACAGGTAGAGAACTGATTTGCTGTCTATTTCAGATGTACAAGAATATCTCATCACCAAATGCCAAATTAATAAAGTTGTGTTTAATTGCACTTGGCCTTATATTCAAGGCAAACAGAGCAAAACATTGTTATAAATATACAGTAAAAGAATATAAAAGAGAAACAAGGTAATTAATTATATAGAGAAAGCACTAAGATAAAACACAAACAAATATTAAGATATCTGAATGAAACAGATAATACAAAATACTGCATATATAGACAAATTTATTCAAGAGGTGGGAAATAATGCCTCTTATTCAAGAGGCATTTGGGAAGAAAATTCCAAGAGCAGTACTGTACTAAAGTGACTACACACCACAGGGTTAGCTGATAAACAATTAACACATCAAATGTACTGATTCCAATCTCCTGCCTGGTCAGGTGTCTACACCAACACTCAAAGAAATAATTCACAAATTAATTATATTCTTTTGTCTGAGGGTAATCACACATCCTTCAAACACAATAAGCTCTTTTTCAGGCATTCACTGGCCACTCAAACCTTTCCAGGAATATCAACTTGATTGTTATGTATTATAATTTAAGAATGAATGATGTATATAATGGTTTAGCAGGTATACAGCAAAGACTAACATGAATCAGCAGAGAAAGCATGGATATCCCAAGCTGGATACTTGGAATTATTCAGGAATGATTGTCACAATGAGATGGCTTATTGACAAGCATTTTAAATCCTATTGAAATCAGCTGCATGTTACATGAGCACTGTGTTCAGAGTGATTTTGGTACAGGCTAACCCCTAAATCTGTTGATGTCAAATGCTGAGAGTATAATTAATTTATATTAGTAATTCTTAAAATTGTCATAACTTTTTGGAGGGAGCTCCCTGGTGGTTCCCTGAAGCTATTTTGTTGAGATTGCCCCATGCTAATAGGTCACAGTAGTTGCCAAAATTCTGTTTAGCCTACCAGGGACCAAATCCTGACCCTCTCACAGAAGTGATGGAAGCTGATGACAATTCGCCACCTTCCCCTTGAAAAAGCTTCCAGAAAGTTAGCAAAACTTTACAGATAACTGGAGGATTCACAGAAAACGAACCCTCAAAACTGCCAAAGAACTCCACAAATAAGTCACACAGAACAAGGGATTCACTCAAACCAGCTTGAAACTCAATAGTACCAATTACCAGCACCACTAAGTGGCCCAGCCCCTGCCCTTAGTCGACTTCCCATCTTATTTCTGGATGATTTATCATCCAACCCAACGACCACCAAACATACCTGGAGGGAGGTGGTGGTGGGGGGGGGGGAGGTAATCAGAGATCCACCAGGGCTCTTCCAGAAAGAAGCATTTCATTATACCCAATGCTCAGTTTGTGCTAGATGTATTGTAAATATCTGTACTATAAAAGTTTCAGAGAACTAAGTGAATGCTAAAAAGAGTTTTAAATGGCTGTACTTCCTGCTCATTTCAGCTACAACTGTAGTGATTTTTATAAATCACTGCCAAATAAAGCTTTCAACTCTAAATCAAGAATTTAAATATAGTATTATTATTATTATACTGTACTGAGTATGTGTTATGCTATTAATACAACTTTCTATTATGTAAATACTGTAGTATACTTTACTGTAATTGTGTAAACTCAATTATAAATTACCCAAGCATAAAACCATGCATTTATTAATAGTTTATATTTGATTTGATTACATAACATAATAGCTTCTCAGAATGGAATTACTGCACAAGTGATTAGTAGCCTCATATTATTGCAATTCAATTATTCAATGACACATACCCAAATGAATTTTATTTATATTATTACCATACAGTATTATTATTATTATGATATATTTGTTTAAACCTGTTCAGGAAGATAAAGTGGTATCACAGGAATGCTGCCACAAGATCACGAGGTGAAACATTTATACTGAAGGGTCCTGACAGCTGAGTGGACAGCGCTCGGGATTCGTAGTCCTAAAGTTCTGAGTTCCCCGGTGGAGGTGGAAACAAATGGGCAGTTTCTTTCACCCTATTTACTGCTGTTCATCTAGCAGTAAATAGATGTTAGATAGCAGTAAATAGATGTAAATGCTGGGAGTTAGACAGCTGCTACAGGCTCCTTCCTGGGGGTGTGTAACAAAAAGGAGCCCTGGTCGAGGACCAGACCGTGGGGACACTAAGCCCTGAAATCATCTCAAGATAACCTCAAAATAAGATACAGTACTATAAGATAGAATTTCTGTTGTCCAAAGTTGGAGGCCAGATGCTTCAGGCTAGCCATGCTAAAATTTACAAGGAGAATGGTCTAGGGTACAGGATAGATGCAGGCTGATCAGGTGTAGGCCTAAGTTAAATGATTTAAGAAATATTAGTAATTATAGAAACCCTTCACCCTTTCCATGTGATCTTCATGAGTTAAGTGTGAAATATTTGGTGTGATTCCCCTTAAGTTTCTGGTGATCTTAGTAATATATTTTCTGAGACCCATATAGTTTTTCAGAGCTTCTTAATAATAAATTTTCTGAGAAGAGGGAGGTGGAGGAAGCAGAAGGGAAGTGGGGGAGGGGCAGGACGACAAGGGTGCCTCTTAATAATAAATTTTCTGAGAGAAAAAGGGGGGGGGGCACAGGGGAAGACAAGGGAAGGGATAAAGGGGAGATGGACGAGTAGTAAATAGGTGCCAAGGAGTTTGGCAATTATTATAAGTTGCATCCTAGGGAAGGTCAGTCACCTCTGCAATGCCCATTTGACCAAGTATCTAACCAGGCATGCTAGATAGACAAGCAATTTAGACAGGCTGCATTGAACTACCTGTTTTGCCCCAATCCCCTCACCAAAGAAATGTGTTGCCCCCTCACCAGTGGCCGCACTCACTAGGTAAGCTCAACGATCAAATGATGGAATAATAGGGAATATACGGGTCTCAATTTACGGCCAACAGGTTTCACTTGTGCACCACCACAGCAGGCAGAGGAGAGGTGCAGACGCCGCCACACACCTAGCGTGAGCGGGGGGGGGGCACATGAGCCTTCACCACATCAGTTTTTAATTAAATTAATTAATTAATAACCTCCCTTAATATTTGTTATGGGGATCTTCGCTGTAAACCCCACTGCACAGTATGGCCATGTTGTCACCAGACTGGGTCGTCAATGTAGAATTGCAGACAGAGGTTCAAGACTAAAGGCTGTACCAGGATACCATCCTAACCATGGGGGCAATGTCAGAATAGCAAAAACATATATATACATCACATGCGAACAAGCCTGAATGGTCCCCAGGCATACATACATCACATATTATAACCTTATCTGATACTGCCGACAATCTGCTTCCTCTAGAGCTTATATGCTTAAGACTGACTTTTTGTTTTAAATGAAGAAATGAGGATAATCCTCATATTTCTGTGGTACTGTAACTTTATATGATGATGTATCTTGATATTTTAAGCATCAGCGATAACTGAAGTTAAAGGTTCAATTAAAAAGTCTATCAAGATATCTACCCTACCCCAATCCCTAACAGACGGCTTCAAACGTTTTCATCGAAAGGTCAATATTATAAAAAAAGAAAAATTACTAAAATTAGAACTGGACTAAAAATGACAACAAAGGCACTTCTATGCACCGTGGGCGACCACCACCTTCAAAATTACTTTCCTTCTGTTCTCATCTAAGAACCAAACTTCGGCTTGAAGCAAAATACAACTCCTTAAGCCTGAATGATGCTGTTCATTTACACCGATAAATCCCTACATATCTCCACTGGCGCTGCCGGAAGTGCAGTTGTCTAGACAATGAGTGACGGCTCTTATCTAGGGCCTGTATAAATAACTGGTCTTCCACTCATCAGATGAAGTTATTTGCCATACTCTGTGAATTCAAAAGTGTACATGTATCCAAAACTGACACTTTAATTGTAAGTGACTATCAATCCCTGATTGCACTCAAGATATTTTAACACATGTGGCCGTTAATGTACAGTAATTAGACTACAAAACCTGACAATCCCAAATTTGCTTAGCTAAACAAACACGGGACGAGTACCATATCCCACACCTGGATGGGTGGAGTGGGACTCATACTATACAAATGAGTACAAAATTGAAAACTTTTTACACAAAGGTGAATTGCTTAGTTTAAGCATCTTTTGGTTTTAGTTCCTGACCCTTGTCATCTTTGGCGTTTAATTAAATTAAAGTTATATTTAGACTCTTGATGTACATTCGCGAGCAAATAAGACGCCATGCTAGACAAATATATCGGGGTTTAGCCCCTTCACTCAACGCTGCAGCGACACATTCAACTAATTTATACCCTCAACCCGTCAACATGTCATTATCGCTGACTCCATCACTCTCACGCGACCCATTTCCCACCGTCCTCACTCTCAAACCCTCAACCAATCTGCCTGACAGCTCATAAACCCATTTCATCCACTCATCCACTCAAATTAACTTTATTCTAATTCATCTATATGTTCATTCCTCCGTTGTTGTTGTTAAAGATTTAGCTACTCAGGACGAAGTGTCCATGTAGCACGGGTTATGGTGACCCCGTAAAATTCATTCCTCCATCCACCCAATCATTTATATGTTCATTCCTCCATCCACCCAGTCATCTACAAATATATTCACGCATCAACATATCTGATCGCTGAAGTCACGGTGAAGCCCATAGTTAAAGTCAAGGTGAAGGTCTGCATGGCCGTACAGAACTGGCCCTCCAACCCCAGAAATACTCAGTCCTGGAGTGCTTTTTCAACTATTTGTTTGAGTAAGCTGTGTTATTTACAGTTAATTTATTATGCACCCTATACTTACCCAGTGAGCGCCTGTGCGAGGTGTTAATGACCTTCTTGAGGTTATCTTGAGATGATTTCGGAGCTTAGCGTCACCTGAGCCCGGTCCTCGACACAGGCCGCCTTTTTGTTACACATCCCTAGGAAGCAGCCCGTAGCAGCTGTTTAACTTCCAGGTACCTATTTACTGCTAGGTGAACGGGGACATCAGGGTGAAAGAAACTCTGCCCATTTGTTTCCACCTCCGCCGGGAATTGAACCCGGAACCTTAGTACTACGAATCCACTCTTAAGTACTACGCTGTCCACTCAGCCGTCAGGCCCCCCTTAGACACTGAACTCCCTTACCCGTTCAGCTAAGCAAGTTACAACACGGAGGAACAAGTTACAGTTTATAATGGTAATGGCTTCTCACATACATAATAACATAGGATAAAAACCCACACTTGTGTTGTTGTGAAATTTATATAAAGAATTTACACCAAGTCTTTCGCACTCTTCTGAGTGCTTTGTAAGGCTCTGAATGTGTGATTAGGACAAGACTTACATCTCAACGTCTAATCTATCATCTGATTAGACGTTGAGATGCAAGTCTCGTCCTAATCACATACTCAGACCCTTGACAAAGCACTCAGGAGAGTGCGAAAGACTTGGTGTAAATTCTTTATATAAATTTCACAAATACACAAGTGCGGGTTTTTATCCTAAGCTACAGTTTGCTAGTATATGCACCAATAGTCTATTTACAGTTTTAGTTAGTTTACTTTAGTTGCACAGTGTGCTCATGCAGGCATTATATTAATATGCAAACGACGAGTCATAATAGTCTGGTTGAAGATACAATGTCCAAACCATACATCAGAAACTAAAGAAACTACGATATATCGGCACCATTATCAAGCAGTGCGCGTAAACTTGATAATGGTCCAGCAGGACAGACCAAAATGTCATTTCTTAATTTTCTGATGTTTGGTTTGGACATCCATTATATTTCATGTTTGTTGGAAAGCAAATGTGTGATCAGGTTAAACGGCCACCATTATCGTTGTCACTGTAGTTAACGTTACAGCAGCCATATGGTGGGCAAGTAACTAGCATCTTCTTGAGATGATTTCGGGGCTTTAGTGTCCCCGCGGCCCGGTCCTCGACCAGGCCTCCACCCCCAGGAAGCAGCCTGTGACAGCTGGCTAACTCCCAGGTACTTATTTACTGCTAGGTAACAGGGGCAGTCAGGGTGAAAGAAACTCTGCCGATTGTTGAACACTGCCTGAGCATGCAGGCAGTGAGAGTTGTTGTTGTTAAAGATTTAGCTACTCAGGACGAAGTGTCCATGTAGCACGGGCTATGGTGAGCCCGTAACATGGCAGTGAGAGCTTACAGACAGTATCTATACGCCATCTGCAGAAGGCAACCATAGGATATGTAGATGTTGACTTCGTATCTAGGTATCACCTAGCACAAACTAGGTGAGTATAGGATGTGTAATCCCGCCAAACACACAGCGAAACTACGACGTTGCTACAACGTTCGAACAAGATTTAACACCAAACAAGTTATAACAACCAATATAACAAGTTGTAACAACGTTCTAATACGTCAAAAACACGTTAAGCCAAGATGTAACAACTTTATTACAAGTTGTAACAAGCGGAAAATAGGGGCAGTTATGGTTTGTGTTAAAGTTATGTTATGTGTACCAAGTTATGTTTGTGTTTGTGTTTGGGTTAAATGTGTGTGATTTTGTGATTGTAGGGGGAAGAGGGTGGAACTGGCCGCTCTTGTTTGGGTGGGCGGCGCCAGAGGACAGGTTGCTGCCCCACCGCCCTCTCCCACCTGTCTACTCGCAAAGAAGACTACTGTAACACAAGTCCTCCTAGGGAAGGCCTGCGACACTAGTCGAACATTTAAGAGTCATCAGAAATATGTGTAGAATAATAAACCCCACTCTGAGTTAGGAAAATACTATTTGTCAAATATAGATACTGTTCTTAAAAAGATTCCCCCATTTTGCACCCGCAAGATAACGTAAGATTTTCAGGGTTGACAATGTTAATCTTTGTGTTTGAGACGCTGTTCACTTGAGACAGTCAAGTAAGTCCCAGTTATGTCGGGTACAAGTGACAGGATGAACAACCCAGCGGGCTTTCTTCCTACCGAGGAGTGTTGAGTGTCTATTGGCTGCTATGGCGGTATGTGCACTCACAGGATGAGTGGCGCTACCCAATAAACTCGCCCATCAGAGCAAAACCAGTTGTCCTAGTGACTGATTGATTGATTGATGAAAATTAAGCCACCCAAGAGGTGGCACGGGCATGAATAGCCCGTAATGGCAACCAATACCTGTCTAAACAGCAATAACATCAATAACCAACTATCCTGTGAGATATTGATATAATTGACCTACACTCTGTAATGCGTCAAATATGTAAACCAGCAGCACAGTGAAGTTTACCGAAGTTCGTTAATAAAAACCTCCCGTATGTGGCGATCCGTTCAGGGTAAACATAAGCGTTTTTGAAAATTCCTTTAACCTTTCATACAGTTTGGGGATGACCAATAAATGTAGATGTACTTATATTAAAAAATCTCAGTGGGTGTTACAAGCAACTGCGAGTTTAATGGTGGGCAGGTCAGACAGAGCCGCGATCGTTCACTGTCGTCACAACATGCCAATGTGACTATCATTAATGAAAATACACACACATGGATGAACGGATAGCTTTCTAAACTGGTATACGGATGAGTTGAAGAATGATAAAATACGGAAGATATCCGGGGGATGAATAGATGTTCAATTTTTATTGGAATAATAAATTGCATGCAGGCGATGAGTCACAATAACGTGGCTAAAGTATGTTGACCAGACCACACACACTAGAAGGTGAAGGGACGACGACGTTTCGGTCCGTCCTGGACCATTCCCAAGTCGATTGTGAATGGTCCAGGACGGACCGAAACGTCGTCGTCCCTTCACCTTCTAGTGTGTGGTTTGGTCAACAATAAATTGCATCCCAAAAGATGAAAGTAGCTTAGGTTATTTCTACCCTTCCCATGGATGGATGGTACTGAGTGCGACAACTATTTACACCTTGCAAAATACAAAAACTACATTGAAAATTACATAGCTTTCATTTATACTGCAAGCGCTGGACGTGATTTTAAAATAATATTGAATACTGATGTTGGTTAATTTTGATAACACTATCATATAACACTGAATATTACAATTATTTAAATATTGTATTATAAGAGGCATACCATTTATGCAATATTCAATGGAATTGATTTTATTTACATATTCAATTTTTTAGGGTTGTTGGCTAAATTTTAGGGCACGGCGAAAATTTGAAGTACAGTATTTATAACTTAACATAAAGTTTGGTGAATTTCTTGAAAAGTTAGCAGTCTGGATCTATCTAAAGATTCTACCATGAACCAGGATCAAATGAAGTTGTGTAGTAGCCTCTAGTGGCTTCCTCTTCGTGCTAGACGATCCACTTCATGTGATGAGATGACAAGGGGCGGGATAACAACGTGACGAAGCACAACTTTGCTGGCTACGTAACTCGTGTCCATCGGCCAACATTGTCTCCTCACTCCCCAGCCCGTCCGTCCTCTTAAGGTTTCCCAACAACAAGAAACTGTCGTACTGAAGTGCCCTTATCCTAACCTACCAGAGGACCCAAAACAGAAAGCGGAACAATATGTCAATTTCTTGGCGGTATGTTCACTCACAAGATGAGTGGCGCTGCCCAATAAACTCGTCCCTCGGGGCAAAATTTAATTTATGTCAATTTCGTGAGCCGTGACCATTTTCTAGTACGATCATATTTGGCT